>NC_088116.1:11392092-11409592 GCF_036370855.1 Dromaius novaehollandiae
TTTGAACTCGGTGCGTCTGATTTTCCCTAAATGAAAAGTTGGAAAATAGTATCTGCTTACTTCAAGGAGAAAGTGCAATTCTATTTTTTCATATATATCGAATGCTTCAGGATGTTCAGATTGAGAAATTTTAGAATGTGCAAAAATTATTTCTTCTAATATGTTGTTGTAGTAAAAGACCAGTTTTGTGCCATTTATTTATATTATAGTTATTATTTTGTCAGTGGGATTCTAATCCTGAAGTTTAATACAGGTAAAAGAATGGGAAGAGGAATTAATAACACATCTTATTCATCTCGTTGGAGCTGCTGAAATCTCCTCCGATTAACTTGGGATTACAGGAGTTCTTGTAGAATGAAGAGGGCAAGTCTGCGTATTGATAATCTGTAGAGCTTTGGCATATACGACGGTGCCATGGGGACCCTCACGTTATATGACCACACAACTTCCTTATGCAAGCAGTGACTTCAAGAAATCTGGTTAAAACGACTGAAAACCCCTTTAGCGACTGCCAGTTTTTGGAAGGGTCACAGTAGACATTCTTCCATCTTTGTGGGTTGCATGGCTTTCTCATTTTTCTTAACTGTTGCTCAATTGTAAATAATCAGGGTGTTTCTCTGATGATTTTTTAGGTGGCCCAAGCATACACATTTTGAAGGAGCTATAAAAGCACAAGAGAAGTTGAACTGTAGAATGCATTCTACATTAAAAATATTTGAGCCATCAAATTTACAAAGCTTGACTATGTCTTTAAACCATTCTTACTACAACAACACTATCACTAATTTCTATTCTGAAATACAAAGATGGGTCTGAGTTTTTAACATAAAAATAATCTAATAGCTGATCTGGCTCCTCTGATGTATCTCAACTTGCTTCTTGTTGGGCATCTAGAGTTGCGAGTATTAGTTTTGGCACACTTGCATGATAACATGGCTGATAGCTCTGACTGGAGGATGAGAGCTGTGTTTCTAGGCAATTTATAAGGTTTCAAAGTTTGTATTCATTCCTTATTACACCGCCCCTCTAGGCAAAATCTTCTATATAGAAATGGAATTGCATTGAAATACCTGTTCTTAGAGGAGAGACGTTGTATGTGTGTTTATGTGATTATATGAGCGTACCTTCTTGGGTGTTTGCCCCAAACCCCTGGCACTGGCCTGTACTGTGGGATGCAGATGTAGATCCTCATGCTGCCAGATGAGAACAGGGCATCCAGCAGCTGCCTCAAATGAGAGATTTGAATCAAATCAGACAAGCGCTTGGAATCAAATTAGAGTGGGTTAAAAAAAAAAATTACTGCCTCCCAAGCAAACCGAGTAAATCATCCCTTCTTGAACTGAAATAGGGTTACTGATCATGAGAGCTTTCCAAGTCTGTTCCAGTAAAAGTCAGGATTACTACTGACAGTCTTCCAGAGCAGTAAAAACATTAAAGAAAGAGCAAAACTCTCTGTTTATTCTCTGAAGCTTCTTAACATTTTTTTCCCAACTATTTTATGTTTCCTCTGTGAAAAATGTTACTTTGAAATAGCAGCAAATTTTGGTAAATATGAAGTTAGCCAAAGTCACTGTAGCCATGTTTATAGGTGGAGCTTCTACAATGAATGAATGAACAGTTTATTTAACTGTGGGCTTTGGCCCCTGGGACTATATGGGCTGCATAAATTACCAAATCTCAGTGATAAGTGGGCTTTCCTCCACAAAGTCTTTTTTTTTTCAGTCAGGAGCTCTGCTTTCACAGTTTGTCATGTGCTCTCTGAACTGTGCAGGCCAGACTTTCTTTAGCCATCCTGATGTTATCCATTACCTTCTGGTGAATATACAAACACTGAGTCTGTATGCTTTGTCTCAAGGCAGAGTTACAGAAATATTCTCAAACTAACATTTTTCCCTTTTCTGTTGGCTCTTCTGCCGTGATATGTATCAAGTGCTTTTTTCCTTTAAGAGAAGCATGATAAGGGAACCCGTGGAGTTATTCTGGCAAAATATAACAGCCTATATCCAAAAGTTATGAGCACCAGCCACTGTAATTCATTTCTGCGGAAACTATATGTTAAAACCTCTCAAGACCAGGCCTTGCCATCATGATAGATATCCTCCCGCTCTTTATTCCATCTCTGTCTGTCTGTGTCCCCCAAGAATGCCTCCTGGAGAGCTGCTCGTAATGTAGGGTATCAGAAGGTGGTTTGATGTCAAACCAAAATGCACCTAGATAAATAAAGCCTTCTTCCCAATTAACTTGCTCGTGCAGGATTTCTGTGCTGCCTGACTGCTGCAATGGATTTTATGTCTTTGCCGTGGGAGTGTCAGGACAGTTTTAATTACTGTCAGTTACTTTCAGGTCTGTGCTGATAATTTATAACGGGGTTTTAGAGTGACGAAGGCTAGGTGCCTTTCTGTGTTAGCAGCTTTTTCTTACTTTGGCCTTTTCAACGTAAGTGTCAAATCCTATTTTTACCCAGCTGTTGGCCAAGTCTCGATGGTCTGGGACTTAGGACAAATGCACACATGTTTCGGTGCTTTTCCCAAATATCATCCAAGTCTCTCAGGCCTGACAGATGGTTTGGCAGGACTAATGACACTTTCTGGTTTTGTCCCAGATTAGCCGTGTCCATAAGTCTTTAACATGTGAGGGCTGTTCAGGAACCGGTGGGGAGTAAGTTCATTTCATTTTATGGCCTACTAAACAAGGCTCTTCAAAGCAGGAGCCATCGGAGTTGCTTTTGTTCATGTAATTTAGAAAGCTCAATGAGCAGAGAGTCCGCCCAGCTCAGTGTGAAGCCAGGTTGTTCGTGGGGAGCTTCTGTGGCCCGTTATCCGTGAGCTATCGTCTGCCTCGATCGGTAAGGAGTTTCCAGCTCTCCATCGCGGGCAGTCACATACACTGCCCTTATTACGGCTGGCAGTTTAAGAGGTCTCCAGTTTGTTTCCACGTGTCAGGGAATGCTCCTGAGATGTCAGCTCTTAACGAGTTATCTTTGAACATCTCTGCCTACCTGGATAATGAGACTATCCACAGTTGCACTGAGCAGCCCCTACTTAAATATGTGCTTTTTAGCTATAAAATCTTGGGGATGGAGAAGCCCGAGGTTGTGCGAGGCCTCTTGCTGCTTTCATAATAAAATACACCTGGACTGGGCCTAAGACACTGGTTGGACACCTACCACATCTCTCTGACATGGTGCCGTGACGGACACGTCCATTGCTGTGCTGCTGTCACAAAATCTGTAGACATGCCGTATGGACGTGTAAGTAAATGAATGGAACTGGAAACAGAATTTTTAAATGTTCAAATACCAAAACCCAGAAACATTTAGACCTTTTGATGGTATTACTTTCTTGATTTGCCAATTTCCCATTATATAAATCATGTCAGGAAAAATAATCGTAGGAACGAAAGGACTATTTTCTCCATATTTCATAGCGATCCTTTCATGAAAGTTCTTCCATTTTTCTTCACATGAAGAAATACTTGTAACTCTTAGCACTTTGTGTTTAAGTTTGGATTACTTTTATAGTATAACTTAAGGTAGCCAGCAGTTAGTGAATAAATTTTGTAGTACCTGTGAAAGTTCAGGAGAAGCTATTTTATAGGAAATTTGGTCCATGCGGCTGAAGTTCCATAATTGTTTTATCGCATTATGATATGCAAAGTGCATTTTGGAGGCAGCGAAGCTCTGCTTACGGGGAACTTGGTCTGTGAGAGCAAAAAGTAGATTTAACATTAAGACTGTTTCTACGTAGCTGCGCAGTATTAAAAAAAAGGAAAAAAAAGAGGGGGGCACCCAAATTCTCTTGCTCTTTGGAAGCACTATTTTCTGTGAAATGAGAGGATTGCATGTATTCAGTCTAAAACTATTAATTATGCTGTTTAATGCGGCCTGCAGAGAGCTTGCTCGCCAGATGGAGCGGAGCGCGTCCTTTTCCAAACGGCTTTGCTTCTCCGAGGTGTCACTGCGCAGCCCTTACTCGAGGCAGCGCTAATGCGTGGACGAGCCCTAGCCCCCTCTGCATGCCACCCGCTAGCATTCGCAGAGGCACCACGAGAAAACTGCGGTCCTCCCCTTCTCGAAAGAAGCGCGTGTCCTGGTTCCTCGCCCTGCTAATTCCTCTCCGTGATGAGAAAGCTGCAGGTGGTGGGGAGTGATGGAGCCGATCAATTCAGGACGAAACGAGTGTCACCGTGTGAGCTCCTGCGGCAGCCCCGGAGCAGCCTCCCGCGTACGAGCCAGAGCCGCGATCGCCGCCGACGTTTAGGAGAGCTAAATAAAGAGACAAATAAACACGGACATTTCCATCTTGCCTCTCCCTTCTTGGCTTGCACCGTGAGCTCATGAATCAACCGTCAACAAGCCAACTTCGCAGCCAATTGCGGTAATGATGTATGCGATTAATGCGCTGGGATTCTTCCTCTCTCCTTTCTCTTTCCCTCTCCTTTTTTCTCGGGAGAGCGGCTTGGTTTCTTGTCGCAGCAAGCCCGAGGAGCGGGGGGGGCTGACGTCCTCCGTGGCGCGTCCCACCCCGCCGCGCGCCTCTCCCTGCCCTGCCATTTGCTGGGTGGGAGGAAGTTTCTCCTCGGCGCGCGGCGTGCGGCTCTGCCGGCGGGATGGAGAACATATTGCTCGGCAGGTGGGGCCTGCTCAGGCGCCTTCAGTGTTATTTCAGCACTGACAGCAAACATACATCAGGCGGGCCCGCAATGCCAGCGCGTGCCACAGTAACCTGATCGAAAAGGCCACAACCTAGAAACGCCGTGCTCAGCCTGAATGCAAGGATTTTGACCCAATAACCGGGCCATGGGAAGGCAGGGCTGTCTGGAGGGACTGGGACTTCCCTGCGTGGGTCTGGCTGGAAGCTGCTTTGAGCGTGAGCCCTAGTGGTGCTTTCCCTTCTAATGCATTGGCTTCTTCTGCTTTTCACAGGGCAAGAAATATCAGACCTATGCCCCAAAATCCTGAATTCTTGAGGCCCCTTTGCAAATGCAAGCTTGAAGATTTTCAGTAATGTCACCTACTCATTTATTAGAAATTAATGTAGTGCATCTGCTAGCTGATGGCGTGTGTATATAGCCCTCTCTAGGAAATTTTGTGATCCAGGTGTGCGAAGTCTTAATGAAGAGTTCCATAATTACGTGTTGCTTTGTTCATAAGCTTCTCTTTTGGTCAAGGATGTGCTTATGGGGCCATCTACTTTGCTTCAGCTGAGATATGGGTAGTTTTGTTTTGTTTTGTTTTTTTCTGACATCTATAGTAACTGACTTTAAAGAACTGCACAGATTAACTCCCAGTAGAGACTTTCTAAGACTTAGGCAGCTCCTCAGTGCATTGATTTATTTAATCACAAATGTACAGTTAGCAGTTAGCAATAGAAGGCCACTTTGGGCAAGGCTTTTATGGACACCATACAATGCAAACTAAGGGTGACTATTGGAAAGTTCATTTTGCAGTGCTGTAGACAGTATGGGACTCACAGTAAGATGGAGCACGGAGGAAAATCCAAGTGCTCAACGAGAGCAGAAGAATTTCATCTTTGAATTTGTGCAGTGGAATTATTCCATGACGGGCTTTGCCCATGCAAATACCTCATGAGGAGAGCTTGAGGAATGTCTCTGCTTTCTGTTTGGGTGTTTTGGATTGGCAGCTGAGAGAGCATTAAGGAATGGGAAAAGCTCCAGATGCCTCAGCTAACATGTGGGGAGCTTCCTGTGGTCACTGCGAGAGGCTGCATGACTTCATTGACGTAAGGAAGCGGAGGAGCCGAAGCCTTGGTGACTCCCAGGGATGGGGGAGATGCGTCAGGGTACGGGCAGGCAGGCTTTTTTGTCATCCTCCAGCCGAATCTTAAGCTTGTGGTTACCTCAGGAGACGGCTATTTCCTGAAGTCTGTACCACAGTTCCTTCACGTATGTACGTGCTCGTGCTGCAGAAGAGATTGAGTTTGTGAGCAATTGCCTCCCGGAGCCAAAAGAGATGATACACCAAGGTCAGAGCAGGCTCCCTTCCGCTGCCGCCTCGACCCAGCTAACACCTTGTTTTGTCCTCCTGTTATTACATTTTTCAGGTATTCATCTCGGAAAGAACTGGAGTAAGTCACTTAGTCCAGAAAATGGACTCCCTTTGAGGAGGAGGCAGGATTTTCCCCCCACCCCAGTCTAACTTTCCCTGGGAGATGTTGGAGGAAGCAGTGCTACATGCTGCTGAAGTTTCACCGAACAAGAGCTGGAAGGGCACAGCTGCCAGTTTGATTAGGCCAAACCGTGACTCGGAGGGGTTCCCAGGGCCTGCGCCCCGGCCGCAGTCGGGGCAGTGCCGGTGGGATGCTCCTGGTGCGGGCAGCAGGGCCACAGGTGTCTCCTGCTGCTTGCACCCAGCTCATTTGGCAGCCCTCCATGGTGAGTCGTTTATCAGCTCCCTTTTCACCTGTGAGATGCCTAGAAAAACACCAGCGTGGCATTGCAGGGCCTCTCCCGAGCCAGGCTGGCCTTGTCCAAGGGCTTGCAGAGCTTGTCAGGGCTGTCTGCAGCCACGCAAATAAGCTGCCAGGCTGGTTGTTCCTGCGGCTTCCCGGGCTCTGTGAGTAGCTGTCATTTTGCTTGCAGAATGCTACTAATTTAAAAATAGGAAGTCTGCTAAAGTATTAATGATACCAGATGTGGCTGTTAGATTTTTTTTTAACTTCACCTGTCATGTACAGTAGCAATGAATGTTATTTTCCCAGCTGCTACACTGAGGTGGGGAGAAAACCATGCAGCAGTCAAGGTTTCTTCCTTTGCAGTGTCGTTGTAAACCAGATTTGTTTGGGCAGAGATGGTGAGGGTTTTTTTGTTTGTTTTGGAAGAGCATCACTTACTCCTATACAACTGTATCATGCCTGTTTTTTCTTGCATTGCAAAAACAGGTTGTTCTAAGAGCATTGAGACTAATGAAGTCTCATTTCCTTAGGTCCTGCACCCATCTATGCTCCCCTCTCCATGCCCACATTTGGTGCTTCTGGCTGCCTTGCATATCCCTTCTCCTTTTGGCTGAGCAAACAACATATCCTGTGTTTCAGTGTTTGCTGCTTGGTCAGCTGTCTCTTAGGATGGCTGAGCTATACCTGTCTTTCCCTTACTAGAAATGCTGATTTGAGTCACCTTAACATGGCTGCTGTTTTGCATGAAACTTCTCGTAACTTGACTCTTTTGGATCTCTATCAAATTTAATTGGAAGGGAACAAGCGGTTCAAACATTGTTAGGGCAGGGTGGACTGAGAGCCTGCTGCATAAACCTTGCCCTCTTAGAAAAGCAGGCAAAAAAAAGTAAATAAAATTATGCCTCTCAACGCTGTGATTTGTGCTGTACAGACAGAAGATAACAAAGGCAGCAGCTTCTACAGCATCCCTGAAGGATCAGTGTAAAAATTACCATCTCAAGTTAATATTATTTCACAGTCACTTTGTAGTATGCTTAAGTGACTATACAAGGCACAAGACCATGGATAATCAAGCTTTTTGTCCTCTCATGTTCCTCATGTACATACTGGTTGTCAGTGCTGTGTAATATTAGTTGTACAAGAAAATCAGATGGAGTATTACTGAAAGGAAAAAAACCCCTGATGGCATCTATAGCTTTATTTCCAAACAGGGAGTGGAAAAAACAGGGTCTCAAAGTAAGAGCACGTAGCAGTTCTGAAATATAAGAAGGTTGTCTCCAATTCAATCTACCTAAGTACTCATTTGTATGGCACATCAGGACAGTTGATAACTCCATGGCAAAAATAGAGAATGAACTTTGAGCCTTTGCCCCTGAAAAGCACCGTTTTTGTCGGTGTAGCAGAAGTTTTCAATTTTTTTCAACGGATGGACTCACTAAGCTTTTATCAGTGGAATGAGGGACCCCAATACAGCAAAATAAACCATGTTGTTTTGTACAGACCCTCACATGAGAAGCACGTGAATCCCTTGGGTACGCAGACCACAGATCGGAAAGCACTGAGTTAAAGAAAATGTCTAGTTATTAGTTAACGGGATATGAAGTATAATTTACCGTTCAGCATTTCTAATTCAGTCCACTTTTGGGGAGGGGAGTGCGTGCCCATGTGCGCACGCATAGACGCGGTATTGCATTACTTAGGGGGCTGGGGTTAATTTAAAAACACTGTTTTTTAGGCTTAATTACAATTTCTTGGAAGGCTATTTTTGCACATAAAAAGGATCATTACCAGGAAATCGTAGTTTACAGTGTTTATCTAGTGAGTTATGAAAATACCAGATAATAAGACTAATGACTCAACACAGTATTTTCCAAATTGTGAAGTAATCTTTGGATTTTCCAAGATTATTATTGTATTAGTTGCACTTTTTAGTTTGTCAGAAAAGAAATCAATAAAAGGCCTGTATTTTCCCATTAACATTTGGGGAACATCTGTTGCGTATTGTAAATAACATACTTATAAAGCAAACTGATAATAACTACTCAGACTATTTTCCTGTTCTGACTATAGTGTTCCTCACCATACAATATGTTATATACCGTAGTCTTTATTTGGCCCCAGATGAAACTGAATTCCTCCAAACTGGTCAATTACATTTTAAAAAATCCAAGTACTTTGTAAAAACTCCAAAATCATACACTTTAAATTGTAATCTGGTATGTCATTATTGTTCTCCAATAACACAGAGATTTAAGCTGATATGGCTCTATGTTGGGAAGAGCACGTACCACTGAGACTATGCTGTGGTTGAAGCATTAAAATATAGAGGGATGAAAGAGTTTTAAAAATTGCTTTTCCTCTGAATCTCTCTCAAAATATATAACAGACCTAGAAAAAAAAAGTCTGAATGCTAATAAAACTAGGAGGAAAATAGCTCCAAAGAGTTCCCCTTTTATTTCCACCTCTAAAATGCTGCAGCTTTTCCTCCTGAAGTTTCTAACACAGGTTTATAACATTGAAGGTGTAGATTAGCTTTTTGGTTCTTGGGAGGCTGTAGGCCACAATTAACTTCCAAATCCTTTGAAGCTGACCCCTCACTTAGATTATCTTGTTTAACTGCTAAAATAAACATGGGTTTACTGTGATAATATTAGCACCATGGTAAATACAGAGCAACTTCACAATTTTGTCAGCCTAAAATTGTGATAATTAGGAGAAGAATAAGGCCCATGCTATTCAATGTTTTTAGCAATTTAGAGTGCAGAGTGTGTACTTGATGTACAGTGAAACAAGTTGTTTCTTGGGAGCTGAGAATCAATAGCTCTTTGATCAGTAGATGTATAAGGAGAAGCCTGTTTTCATAATAGGAGGAGTTATAAAAGGATAATGTTGTCTCTTCTACTTATATAGTGAAATCACCTGGATTTTGGGTTGTCCCTTGTTTTTTGCCTCTGTCACGTGCTTGACATAGTGCTATTTAGTTATTTGCATTTTAGTACCTTCCTTCTCTCACTCTTCCCTTCTCTCGTTTAGTTTGCTTTGCTTCTGCTTTGTCCTTGCTGTAGTTAATTCCTTCCTCTTCTGTATGTCATTGGGTATCACAGATGCCCTCATGATGTTTGCTGATACATGAAGGCTTGAACCTTGCTTTATTTAACCTTGACATATCCTCAGTAAAGAAAAGCAGAAGGGAGAAGAGTGGGAGCTGGCTGGAAAAGCTTTGTCTTCCGAAGCAGCAGCGTTGTGGATGCCATCTGTTATTGTTCTCCCTAACGCCATCAGCATCAGAAGCAAAGTAGCTAGCATGCCTTAACACTCTCCCATCTCACAGAGTTCCTAGGACAAGATTACAAGCCTTGGCCAAATAGTTATTTAAATTTCTAGAAGTCAGACAACAATGTTTCTAATAATACACTGAAGGTTTTCCTAGAGGTTCCCCTCTTTCTAACCTCATATAGTTCCAGATTCAAAGCACTTTCATTTATTTGAATGTCTTTGCTTTGGCTGAACGGGCTATGGCTGAATGCCCAGTCCATGTGAATTTTTTAGACCATAGACCATGTCATCAACACCTACCTTGGCATGACAAAATAAAAAATAAGTAATTTAGCGTGAGCCTTTGCATTGTTCCCATGCACAGTAATTTCAGGGGTAGTAAAAGAGAGCAGATCAGATTCTGAAAATGGTCTCAGTTCTTCTGGATGCTCCAGAGTCTTCCTCACACTGAACCTAATAAGAGTTGTAGATAAAGCAGTCCACTAATTCTATATAAACACCGTGCTTGTTGCATTATTTCAACACAAGATCTGTTGTTAAGTAAATCACATTCAATGTTTTCATCCTGTACATGTGCAGAGCCCCTTAATCCTTGTATTTAGTGTTGTTTAGCCCCTTGTATTTAGTGTTGTTACAGTCAGTGAAATTACAGGACAGCAAAAATGTTTGGGTCGTTGTCTTGCTGTTTTGTCCAAAAAAGTTTCTGTAGCTGTGTGAACACTAAGGAGTCGTATTTTTAGTGTATTTGGAAGCCTCTCCAGTGGTGTGCTGGCTGTTTTGAACTGTGGGTCCCTAAAAATCTTCTTTGAAAAATTTAGAGTAGAGCTTTCTAGCAGATGTGAACCTACTGACCAGTGGGTTGCTAGTCTTGCTTATGATTTAAAAATCTCTTTGAGGACGTTTGAATTGAAGTTTGCCTGTCTGCATTTGTGTACCATTTAAATGAAGCTCTGAAAGCTGCCGCTGTGTGCCTGCGCCTAATGCTGAGTAAATTCAGGAGGGTAACATTGATGCTCATTTGTCAAAAGAGCAAATGTGAAAATACAACTTAGCCCCTTAACAAGATCTCAATTTGGCCACAGCATTTGATAGACTATAAAGTAGATGGGCCTATTTCCTATGTCTGCTGTCATTAGAAGGTAGGATAAACTTATAATAGTGCCATGAAGAGCTAATGTAGTTCTCTCTGCTGCTGAAATCAATCTCTGTGCAGTCTGAAGGCTCAGGGCTCTTGCCTTCTGCCCAGTTACCCACAGCTGTAGCAATGAGTCTGTAGGGTTAATGGCCATTTAAAAAAAAAAAGTGTATTTTTCCCAGCAACAGGAAATTATAAACCTGTTCAGCCAACACGAATACATTTTGCTTTAAAAAAAATATGCTGAAAGTGGTGTTGTATGCCATAAAAATATACATCATGTGCCAAGACAAGCAATTGATGCTCTCCTATAAAATACAGTAAACACCTCCTCCCTGCCCTTCCTTTGGCTGTCAATCAGATTTCAGAATCATGAAATTTTACAGTATTACTGGTTAGAAGGGCTCCCCACTGGGAGCAGATGCCATCTCCGTCTTCATAGACTCGGAGAAAGTCCTGACATGTTTCATGGCGTTCATACGTGGAAGTCTGTGAAATGGAAAGGAAAACAGCTTTTTCTGTCAACCTGTCACTGATATAAGCTCTTACATTTCATCAGAATGACTAAACTTTAAAGCTGTTTCTTCAGCGCTGAGTATATTTGAGAACTCCCAAGTGTTATCAGATTTATAGAGTCCCAGCATATGATAGAAGACCAAAGCATTTTGTGGCATGATATTAAAAATTCATTCAGATACTCGATAAAGCGTGGATGACAAAAGTGTGAAATGGAATAAGGTAGAGTGAATTTCTCCATGGTTTATTGACCTTGATTCCTCTACACAAAATAAATAGACAGAATAGACTAAAATCTCTTCTTTATGAAGGCGAAATCCTGGCAGTCAAAGACCGGCTCGTAAAAATGCTCTCTGTGGCACATACCTTGGCAATGTAAGAAGTTGGAGGCAATGGAAAATTATTGCTGGTGCTGGTATATATGTGTCTGTATTTCGGAGAAAGAGAAAGTAGCGGCTGCTTTTATGAGGTTGCTGATGTTATTCTGCGGAGAACAGAGAAAGAAAACACGCTTACTTCCGTCGTTTTTGTGTTCTTTCCCTGAAGATATAATAGGGTAAAATGCTTCCCTTTGCACACCCATTTTTTCTTTGTTTGCAGAAGAAGTATAAAAAAAGCAAGTCTTTGGGGAAGAGAAGCGTGACGTTGTTCCCAGCCGGCAAAGGCCGGGGTGCCGGCCCGCTGGCGGGCTCTGCCCCGCGTCGCTGCGCGTGGGATGCCTCAGTGCTTTCGGGTGGCAACTTCTGCGCCGAAAGGCCGGTTGGAGCTGGTGTGACAAATGGATTTTACCTGCTGCCGAAAAACACAGCCCCCACCCCTCTACGCCGCCCCTCCTGCCTAACCTAGCCCCCAAGAGCACTGAAACAGAAAGCTGCCCTTAGGCACCATCTGTTTCTGCCAGCTTCTACTTTGGGCCCTGCCTTTACATCTGTTAAGTAGAGGCAGCTCGCTTGATGAGGTGTTTTGAAGAAATATCTGGTCTCCCCATCATGTTCATTAACTATTGCGGATCTGTTAAAGAGAGGTTCTGTGATGCATTTTGACCGTAGTTAACCGAATTCACTGCAGTCACAGCCATAGATTATTTTTGGATCCCGCTGGGATTGAGACCGAGGCTCTTTTTAGCAGCACTGGTTTTGCTTCCCTTTGAAAAGAAAATTCTTTTCCGTTTGCCTTGTGCAACACCATTTAGGTCAGTGATGGACCCTAAAGGGCATTTAAAGTGACTAGTCAATGGCTGATAATTTGTTGCCCCTCCTTGTAAAATGCAGTTATGTAAACTAAGCTGCATGCCTAACATATGCTAAAACAAATATATTAATCACGTATCCCTTTCAATAAAGAAAAGCAGCTGTTTTATTTCTAGCACCTTTTGAAGGACCCGAAAGCTACTGCTTTGTTAAGCTGCCAGTCTTCATATGGGCAAAACCAGCTTTCAGGAGCCCCTGGCTGCCTGTGACCAAGAATTAAAAGAAAGAAAACAAAATTCCACTTAAAATACTTCAGAAAAAGGTATTTGTTGTATTTGTGTTTGGATTTGTTAGAGTTAGAAAAGAATGTTTAATATGCTCCATAAATTATTATAGTAATTATTACTACTATTGGTACTCCTCTTACAGAGATAGTCAGGGGAAAGCTCCTATTATAGGAGCAGTTTGTGTAGAAGACAGTATAACATAAATAGAAAGGAAAGACAAAGTCCAGGGAAAGGGGGACTAGAGGGTTTTTTCCAGATAGAGGTCATGGGCACCAAAAGGGAGGGAAGGTTATTTACCCGAAGTCACTAAAGAAGAGTATGTCGCAGCCAGGAATTAAACACTTAAATTTAATAATGTTATGGCCATACGCTATATATTCTGTATAAGCTGTAATTTCTATGGTGGCTGGACAGATGGTTTGCCAACTTCTCCATGTGTACAGAGCCACTTCAAAATCCAAACCTGCTCATAATACAAATGGATTTTTTCTTTTATTATATATGTTACGTTTTCATCTAAAATGATGCCCTGAAGCTATAATGGTGCATTATAATATACACAATGCATGATGTCCCTGTTGGTTTCAAGGATGAAGATAATTTATATATTACTTAAAAGCTGGCATTTCTGAATCTGAGTGATATGTGGTAAAATAAATATGAGCAGTTCTATGAGCAAAAACCTTATCAAAGCCTGGTTTCCCATAGAGAGTTAATTGAAAGCTCTGATTGATGCTTTTCCCTTAGTTGGAGTCCTTATAAGATTTCTCTTCTGCGTGCATTTGCTGGTATGAAGCGAGGTGTGATCACACACTGCAGCCTTTCTTTCAGGCTTATTGGGTCTCTATACCAACTGGCCGCCTTCTTTTTAGAAAACTCGCAGGAACTTAATTATCTTCAAAATCTCTGGCAAATTGGCTTGAAATTGGCCAACAGGTTCAAAAATTTGAAGGAGAAGGATGGACAGGCTGAGGAGCTTCGCGCAATGGTCGCGTGAGCTTTGTTCTATCAGGAAAGCAAGCTGGCTAGGAAGTCTTTGAGTCGTCTTTTGTGTAGAGTATACTAATGCTAACAGACAGATAAGATATCATGAAACAGGACTTGACATGTTGACTGTAAAGATGACACTTGCCCTGTTTATTAAAGTTGCCTAAACAGAGTAAATAAAATGCTCAGTTCTGCTTCCTTTGCTCGCACAAGTAGGTACATTGATATAATTGACATCTGCTCGTTATCATTTGATTCTTACACAGATAGTCATATATTGAGAAAAGGTAACAAGTATTGTCTAAGTTAGAGTTTAAATAATTTGTGACATATATATATATAATAAGATCTGTAAAAGGACACTGTCCTACACTGCTGTGGCTTTCTAAGCATAGAGCTCTGATGACATCAGGAATATTCTGCAATTTTCTTGTCTAAACATGCCACTTGGAAAACACATGACATGCATAAGAATTAGCAATTTGCACAATCTAAAGAGAATTATCTGTTTGTCTCTAGGCGATTCACAAAAATATGCCCATAGCAATTTGAGGCATTATAAATCCATCCAGGTTGGTTCTGACCATGTTGCAGAAGTAATTTCGACTGGCACATCAGATGAAAGAACAGATTTGAAAACAGTAGCATGCATGGCCCTGAAGGTTTTATCTTGGCTAATATTCCAGGCACCTTATGGCACTACTTTAGGTTTCTGTGAAGACTCCAAATAAAGTGTCTGTAGCCTGATGAAAGATTTAACACATTTTTTCCTGAACAAGCTTTATAAATGTTGCACTAAAGATAAAGAATGTACTTGCTGACGGGAAGCAGCTTATTTTTCGGCGTGCTCTTCACTAGGAGAAGCCTTTTCACATTGTGCTCATGTATTTCCAATGTGCATTTCACGCAGCAGCGGAGGTTCGCTTGGGGGTGCAAAGCCAGGATTTCTTTTCCACCTTGAACAATGCCCATGGAAATGCCTTCATTTTTCTTTAGCAAGGTGTCTTTGTGGTTCTAAATAGAAACAGCTAGTAAAAGCATTGCATGAAGGGACTATAATAGAAATGGGAAGTAGATTATGTTTAGCAAGACAACTTGTGTTATATGTGACCTGAATTATGAAATAGCAATGGCTCTTCCAGGGTTCGCTTTAGATGACCTCAGAGAAAAGGACAGTTTGCTCTGTTTCCTCTGCTTTTCTATTTGTATTTCTTCTGCCTCTGGTTTCCCATTTGCTTTTACTAATCGGTAAGGAAGGATTTGGGCACCTAGCCTAGGTGTCTTGAGGAGCCAGCTGGAGGAATATTGATGAAGACTACTTATGGACAGTAGTCTCCTTTGGCTCTCTGTTGTTGAGTGGGGAGGTCGTATCTTTCAGGTGGTGATGTAGAGAGCTTCCAGGCTGCTGTACACCTCAGTTTAGATGGTTTGTGACTTCCTTCTCAGACCCCAAATATTTTCAGTCTTTGTCTTTCCCTGGGAAAATTCCCATGCCTTGGGGCAGTAAGCCTGCCTCGCTCTCGGACACCACAGGAACAGGCAGGGCTGTGCTTGCTCTTTCCCTCCTCCTCCATGCAGCAGTCAGTGGTGAGGATGCTCTGAGCAGCTGCGTGCTATGGCCAAGGATACCTGTCCAGCTGAGTCTAGGCTTTCCGTCTGCTCCTCTGATGCATTTTGCTTCTTAGAGCTAACCACATAACAACAGACATCCGTGGTGCCCACTGGGTGCAACAAAGGGAATTAAATCTCCAGGGCTTTAGGGACACTTGGTCCTTCCAAAGCAACAGTGTAGGGCAGGAGAAGAGAGATGGGCAAATACCTGGGGGCAAAGAGGAGCTCTTAGCTACTTCTGCTGTAGAGCTGGTAACTGTTTCCTTTATTATCTCCTAGTTGTGCACTTGGCTGACCTTTTTTTCTGAACAGATCTGCTAGCTTCTGTGGCCTTTCAGGGCACATGTGCCTCAGAAGGCTGCCTAATTTTCCAGCTGAATAGGGCCCTAAATGCTATAGGGCAGTCACTCTCATTTCTTTGCGACTTATTTCTGTGGCTTAGAAGTCATAATGAAGGGCCATGTATGTTTTGCCTGAGTAGATGGTGAACAAATACAGAGCAAGGGGTTCAGGGTAAGGCCTGCACATTTTGCTAGGAGTTTTGCTTCCATTGGAATATTGAAACTCTTTTCAAAGATAACAAAAAAAAAAAAACTCATTTGCCCCTTTATTTACCTATTTCTGTTGGAGAGAGCTTACAAAAGAGAATGTAAATTATTAATTCCATTTAGCAAATGGAGAAATAAGGCTTGGCAAGGTTGTTGCATGTCTGATCTTGGGGGGGAAAAAAAAGTCCTGTCCATGCTGTCCAGTCTCCTTTTCCCCCACCATGTCTTAGAGCAGTGAACATGCAAAATCACCATTGCTCTCCTCGGTAAACTCCAAATATTCGGTAGTGAAGAGAGTTGTATTTTCACAAATGGAGTGGAGACAGACGGCCTGGGGACAGAAGGAATGGCCTCAAGGGACAGAAGGGAATACTCATTGCATTCTTTTAGATCCTAAACAGAATCAAAATATTCCTTAAGTTTTGTGACTGAAAGCTAAAGTATGGCTGTTTCTTATTCTGCTGATTTTGATCAGATGTTCTGCCATTGCCCAAATTACATTTTTTTCCTTTGTTCTTTGTACTGTAAATAATGAAGAACAGTGCCACTATAAGACAGAGGCCTGAGCCCCTTTTGAAAGATCTGTCAGGGAACTCTGGGATCCTCCTATGGCTTTTTCTGCATTTTCATGGCAACGGGCTGCTACCCACATCGGGGAAAAACAGCCGTTTCGTGCGTTGATTTACCGTGTGTTGCAGCGAGTCTGAGGATGGGTCTGTTGGTCCTTTTGCTGAGTGTGCGGTTGGTCTGTAGAGCCATGCAGCACACGTCCCGCGTGCAGAAAGGGAGTAGAGGAATCATGCCAAGCGCATGTGCTTTGTTTATTAGAGACGGTCCTGTATTTTGCCATTTCAGATCTGGTTTATTTTCCATGGTTAACAGCTCCCAGTCATCATGCTTCCCTGCATCCCCTGAGGCTTCGTTGCAACCCACAAGCATCCTGTACTGACTTTTTGTTGCTGTTCTAAGAGGAAACTTGTTTGGTTTTGTAAACAAAATGGGATGCTAGCGTTTCTGGGTTTCTATCCAGTCGCACATGTAACAATGAGACAATGCGAAACAGTATATCATTGCTCTTATTTAACGTTGCGGATTTGGTCTGTTTAAGCATTTGTCATCACAGTTGCTTCCATGGGGGAGAGTCCTTTGAACGTACACGAAATCTTAGTCACTGCTGTTGAAAACATGGCCGGTCAGCTTGGTCGCAGTGGGTACAGACCCACAGACGCTTTTTGGAGAAAGAGCATAATTTAAAAGTACGATTTTTGATGTTAGGACTACTGGAGCCATCGTGTAAATGCAAATCCACTTATCCCTTATTTAAAAAGCAAAAGGAAAATTAAGTGCTGAATGAAAAGTACATCTGACTTATTTGCAACAATGGTTTTTTGTATGATGTGCCTGTTAAAAACGCCGAAAAGGATTAGGTCATTTAAATGTAAAGCTCTTAAGTCAAACAAGAACAAAAATGTTCTAGTAAGCCTATTTAAATAAACTGATTGACTCTATTTGTCATAATGCATCTCAACCAGATTTT
>NC_088116.1:11414592-11477092 GCF_036370855.1 Dromaius novaehollandiae
TGAGATTTGGGTCTTCCAAATCTTCTGTCTTTCTACTGTAACTGTAGCCACATAGTTTAGCACCGTGAGTCCCAGTTTTCCTACATCAGTGTTGCAGAGAGTAATGTTGGAGTAATAGAGAGATTTGTCTGAAAAGAGAGGAGGGTCACCCAGGTTTAGGACTGATCACAAGAAGCCCTCAGGGAGGGAGAGCTGGAGAAGCCCAGCATACAGGTTCGATGAGAAGTAGCAATGTGGGCAGTATGAGCGCAGAGGTACCACTTCCAGCCCCCTGTGTTAGTGAAAGAGGAGGCCTCAGCAGGGGATGCTCCATGGGGTAGTGTCTCACCTGAATATTAATATTCTTAACTTTGCCCAGCCACTCTGTGAGTAAGTAGGATTGGGTTTGGCTTGATAAATCAGGGACATACAATTCTGCCTACCTCTAAATAAAGAAATGCAACTGCTATTTTAAATTCCAATTGCTGCAATTGCAGCAGTCTGAGGGGGAAAAAAAAAAGCGTTCATTTTCTAATAAGAGATTACAAATTCCAAATTATAGCATAGAGTATGTCAAAACAGGAAATTTGAGGAAAGCAGGCCAGAGAGGGCCATTGTCTTTAGAATTTATATTTACTTGCCGTAAACTTAGAATAATCCTCGTCCTCCCTCAAGTCTAGTACGGACAAATTATAAATTTTGCAAAAATGGCAGCAATAAATAATAATATATAACAACTGTGCAAGTAATGAACTATAAAACAGAGTGGAAAAGAGAAGAAGGCACAACATAGAAGGCCGTTCACAGGGCTGAGTACGCAGCCTGAGTGATTTTTCTGGCAGTATGACAATGAGGAACATTTATGGGAGTTCGAAAATGGCTTAAACACAAATAAATCACTTTGTTTCAGGTTATATGTATATGGCTTAGTTAAGAGTTTTTTAGTATCCATTAAAATGCAATTCTCAGAGGTTTATGGCTCAGCTGTTAAGGTCTCATCCCTAAGGATCAATTGTTTTGGGTTGTTTGGGGAATTATTATTATTATTATTTATACAATTCAGTTTAAATTGCTTAGCCTAGTGTAAAGATACAGAGTGGAAAAGCTAAAGAGCTTCTTGTTGTTTGGGAAGGAGAAGAGCTGGCTTTTTTATTCATTATTTTTCATTTCTGGTATTATTTCTACAACTGGTTTATTGTACACGTCAACCGAACGTCTCCTTGTGTGCATTCAGCAGCCATTTTGTGTTCAGAGTTGCTGCAGCCTGCGAAAGATGATGATGACCCCTCTGAAATGTTGGTATTTTATTGTTTCTTCTTTGTGTGTATCTGTAATCTAAAATAAAAATAACTTTCAGTTGAAATGATATGATTTGCTATAGGTTAGGCAGTTTAGTTGGTGGAAAATGAGATATAATTATATATTGAAAATGAGTACTATGTGTCTAGGGCCTGATCTAAGTCTTAATGCTTCTTTCTTTGTAACTTCTACTAGCACCAAAATTTTCTGACCAAGAGCAAAGCGCTATTATGCTAGGCACTTTTATAAACATATATAGTAAAAAGTAACCCAATCCTAGAGAGCATACTACTTAATAGTCCAAATAAATGAAAAGTAGGGAGTTGATAGAAGAACAGATTAAGTGACTTGTCTGAGGTGATCCTGAGAGCCAGTGACGGAGCTAGATCTTGCAAGTCCTAGTCCAAAGCCATTTCTTCTAGATCATGTTGCTTTTCAACCTGCAATGAAGTGTTTTTGGCTAGAGGTGAGACGGATCCGTAGGGTATTACTGGGTCACTACCATTTACGTAGGTGTGGAGTGGTCAAGAACCCGAGGCACAGGGAAATTGTCAAATAACATATCCAATACTTGAATTTCATAAGCAAACATAGGAGCATCTGATGAAATGAATGTTTCCTGAGAAAGAATACTGTAAACTCTTAAAATGAGCATATGTAAATGGATTAAAACAGTGGCTGCTCTTACTTAAAACCTTGTCCATCGTAACAAACTTGCTTCGTGGCAATATTTCCCAGCTCTTCCTATTTAATTCTCAACATTCATGGCATTAGTTCTTGTTAATCCTATACTATTATCTGAGGCAAAACGTTAACATTTTTATGGCCAGCTATTGTATCCATAACTTGCAGACAGCGGAGTCTCCAAAGAATTTGTTAATTGTGATTGACTATCAAGCTCTGATTGAAAACCGGATTGACACCAGAAAGAACTCTTTGTATTTCTTTTCCCCATTTAAAATGATCCAAACAGCTCAATAGTCCTCCAAGGTCTATAAAGTGTTTTTAGACTTTACATAATTCATCACGTCAATTATTGTTCCATCTTTTACTCCTAATTTTGGAATATCGGAGGTCTTCCATTAGACCAAGAAGACATTAAACCACTCTCTCTTCCCTTGCTTTCATGTTGTAATTGCACAGGACACCAGGTACCTTCTGGGCCCAGAACAAGCATTTTCTTGGCCTCCTTGCTTCCCTGCAGAAGCCTCTTGCAGCTTGTTCTTTCTTTGCCTTTTCCTTGGGTTGGATGAGCCACAAGCTCTCGACCTTCTGAGATTTGTAATACGCAGTTATATGCATAAGAAGACAAGCTGTTACCTCCAATCGATTGATTCCATTTTCAAACTTATCTCTGTCTTGACTTAGCTTTTTGCCTTGCAATTCCTATTTCTGGCAACGATGATGAAGAAAGGAGGAAACTCTCAGACCCCAGCCTGCACATGCAAAGCTGACAGTGTTTTAAAAAAAGGAGTTTCTGTGAGACACTGAGGTCAAAATTTGGCCATCTGGCAGCTAGGAATAGACATGTGTGAAGGCATGCCAGGCACCTGCTGAAGTCAGATTTGCAATAGCAAAGCCTTCAAAGGTTTGCTTGCTGCTTCTCAGCCATTGCATGGTTTTCATTTGTAGCTTCTCTTATCGAGCACAATTTCTAAATGAGGATGGTTGCTTCACTATAAGGACGTACAAATGACTTGCCCTCACCTGTCAAGCATGATCCTTGTATTTTACCAGGCCCATTATGAACGCAATCTTTCTGTCGAAAATTTGCATACCTCCTTTCTTGAAAAGTAATGACAGCAATTTCTTTGCCTCCGCTCACTTTCTGAGTGTCTCATTTAACAGCACCTGTGAAACCGACAGGCGCAGAGATGAGAAGTGAAAGAGAGCAGTTGATTAAATCATCATCAAGTCGGGCCTCAGAAAGTCAATTCTGCTTCCCGTCTGCAATGATATCCTTTTATCTTAAAGTAATGAGCTATGGCACTTTTGCATCGGGTAATGCGATAAGTTCTATTAGCATGTTCCATTTGCTTCACAAGCAAGGGCAAGTCATTTCAGCAAGCTCATATCACTGCAATCAAAGCAATTGGCTTCACAGGCAGAGAAGAAAGAGGAAAAGCTCAGGGTGATTTTTATGGATCACAACACAGTGGAAAAAATAGATTCTTGTATTATTTTAACCCATAACATGCTTTGCTTCTTGTCCATCAGGATATTTTGATTTCATTAGCCTGTAAGCACCTGGAAGACTCAAATCCCAAACTGCACTCTTGAGCTAAGACCAGGAGGTATGAATAACAGGAATCCTTTCTTATACTGAGACCCTGGCTAACTCACTATCAGGCACTGACTTCATTAAACACTGATTAGTTTAATTCTTTACTATTGACTTAGTCCACTGGTTTAAATGCACATTTTTATTATTATTTACCATTATTTATTTTTTGAGTCCTGACAAAGTACTTGCCAGTTCAGACGAGTGCTAAAAATGACATTACGTACTGCAAGCTATGTACAGCTGAAAGGCAGATAAGAAGGTAGCAAATGTATATTCAGAATCTCAGAAGGAGAAGGAATATAGTCAGTTTTTGATGTAGCGTATTGAGGAATGAGGCAGTGAGCCCCTTCTTCTGCTGCAAAAGAGCACGACTTTGTGAAACTAAAGTTAGGATGTTTAAATGTCCAATGGTTGCTAAGTGCCCAGATGGTCTTGTGGAAGTAGGATGCTTGACTTGTGCAGACACTTTCTGAGGATGCTGATTCGAGTAGCTCATGCCATTGTTAGCTTTCTAACGCTGCATCTGGAAGGCTCCTTTAATCTTCTACTGAAACAGTTAGGAGCATCTTCCTGTATTTTGGAGATAGTTGGGTTGGGACTTAAGAACTTGTGGGATCATTGAGCAATGACACCATAAGGAAGCCATCGGAAGGGATAACCAGGGGAGATGCACTTTTCCAAGAACTACAATAATTTACTAATCTCAGTTGTGTTCCAAGGGAGCAGAGGAAAATGTTTCTTACAGGGGTGGTTTCCCCTTCATCCTTCAGGCTGTGCCTGAAGGTGCTGGTGGCCTGTTTCCCGGGTTGAAACAGCCCTGTGCACACAGACAGGACAAGGAGCAGCAGCAGTCCCTGGCAGCCCTTCAGGCCAGCTTTGCATTTTGTGCTTCTGCAGGCTCCTGCTGCCTCCCCAGCCAGCTGGAGAAGTTCTTCCACCCTCTCCCTTCTCCCTTAAATGATATTGCCAATCTGCATCTGGACAAGCCTGATCTCTTTTCCTATGCAAGGGATCGTTCCAGTCACCTGACAGCATGGCAGTGTCTGTAAGAGTCCGTGGTCCTCCTCTGCCTTTCCTGGATCTGGATAGCTGGGGGTTCAGAGAGAGGAGCAGAGTCGAGCATGGGGAAAGGAGGTGAGGTTGCAACCCAGTCCAAGTTGGTTGCTACTCTGGGAGCAGGCATGGGCTTTGAGGGCCTCCTGCTGCTGGACAGGACCATGGAAACAGAAGGAAACAGCCACAGCAGTGTTGGGCTCAGTGTGTCCGTGCAGCCAGGGTCACTGCTGCCACAGCACTTCGTCAAGGCAAAGGCGGTATGCTGCTTAGGATGTCCTGTGGGCTGGGTTTGACCTGCAAGCTGTCTGTGTGGTTACTAATTCTGAAATACAGGCTGATTTGGAAACTACAGAATCAACCCTCAAAGCAGGACTTGTATTTAGCTCTTTCTGGAGTAAAATACCCCTTTGTTTTACAAGTAAACCCACTGTGGTGTACCAGAATTATGTACACCACCCACCAGTTGCAAAGGATGTACATGTTCCATATAAACATAATGTGGATCTACATTATCATGCATAGTGCAATCTTTTTTTCATTTTAATGATAAAAATGTATCAAAGCATTGTTTTGTGGATGGTGGAGCTAGAAGGAGCCACTGGCTTTGTTGTTTTGCTGTATGAAACAATCATATAAGTCATGGGTGGGAGGAATTAAAAAGAGTTATAGCAGAAAGTGGTCCTAAGTTCTGAATATTTTTCCTCTAAGGGGCCAAGATAACTTTAAATGTCCAAGACTGATATTTCATCTGAACTGCAGTAGTTTGGATAAAATGGAATTCAGATTAGAGGTCAGTCTTGCAATCTTTTGTCCAGACTAAGGTAATTTGTGTAAAATGGGACTTTTATGTGAATAATCCATAATTTTGGCTTTTGAGAAAGCAGACCTTAAACTTCTTGGACTGTCTCTGTTTCAGAGTCGTACCTTACACTGAATCAATGTGAATAATGGTGAAGAATTGCTAAGCAGACTGTGATGTTAACCAATTTGTGAGAGGTTATATATAAGATTCCTTGGCGAAGAGCTCCGTGCTGAATTCTACTTGCAGGCCAAGTCAGAGATGGGAAAGAAAAAGTGAAATTCTTGCTCTTAGTTTCTTTGTGACTCTCCCTGTCTACATTTCATCAATTAGAAAATTGCCCATTTATTCCCTGTCTGTGTCTCCTTTCATCTAGGAGATGTTTTTTTCTCCTTTTTTCTTGGAAGCGAAGGTCTAATTGTATAGCTAAAATATCATCTTTGCCCTTTCCAAGGCTGTCAGTTTGTCATTGGTGGATAGATGGACAAGAATATTGTAAATGTCAGTGTGAACATGGCTGAGGTCTGGGTTTTCCCTCATTTTCTTCAGATTTCTTTTCAGCAGACAGATGAGTAGAATCACTTTGTTCAGCGCTGGCGTTTCAGCAGCGCTGGCTCCTTTGGTGGCAATGATAAATGGATCCAAGATATGAAATAGCTGTTCCAGCAAAGTCCATTGAGCAGAATAGAGAACAATGCCCTCCTCAATGTCATTGTACGTGATATATTCAATGATTGCCACTTTTTGCACAAGAATGTGTTCAATCAGCAAGGTACATAGAATTCCACAGTGTTGCTTCAGCCTGAATGAGCTGGCGAGGTGGCAGAGACCTTTGCTCAGCTTGATTTGGGCCAGACTCTCTCAAGCTATTAAAATGGGCGCAAATTATAGCTATAACCTCACAGGGCGACTGATTTTTGAAACGTGGTGTTAGGATCAGTCCCACTCTGCGGGTGCTGTGGGAGATGTGCTGTGCATTTTAACTTAACACTCTGTCCAGCTGGGGCAGGAGACTTGGGAGGTACAATGCCATCTTTAGCCCAATCCTCAGTTTTCCTGCTTTCTTCTAAAAAACACAGCAGTAATTAAACCTTATAAAGGAAACAGTTCTTTTTCCACTTTCCAGTTTACCGGACTGCAGTTATATTTGTGCATACCCCAAAACACATGAGGTGCATCAACCCTGACTGATAGCAGTAATTCAGAAGATTTAATCTAGGGGAGAAAAAGGAGCCTTCTTATTTGTTGGTACGAAGACCTTACAAGTTTGCATGTTTCCTCCTCATGGTGAGTTCATTTTGGGAACAACAGTTTGAATCTTGACTGCAGCAAGTGTATATAAATGCAAGTCTGTGGGTTACTCATTCCGATTAGTGCTGCTTGAGCATGGAGTTGCAGAAGGACCGCAAAGTGAAGCGTGAACACTTAGCATGTGCGTGTCAAGTGACGTGGTGCCTCGTACCCCATGTGGTTTAGTTACTAAAGCTATTTGAATGGTTTGAGTGATACTTGTGGCCACTTTGAGCGAGTCATCGTCAGTCTGGACCGATCGTTGAAATCGGGAACAATCCTAAGATTTCCCTTATAGCTCCATGGAGAAAGTTTGTGTGAGACAGTTTTGAGTGAATTTTCTGTCACTTGCTTTGGGCTTGCTTTGTAGCGCTGTCTCTCCTTTGGGAAAACTGCTAGAGTCCCTTCTGCCTGGTACAAGACTTTCAAAACCATAAAACAGCCATTTCAAGTGCTGCTTCCTCTGAGGGGCCCAGCAGGCTACATTTTGAAAGGACTTCATGGCATTTAGTGCCATGCTCGTTTGAAACCCTGGCCGTGGATGTCGTAACGGGAGCTGGGGGTGCTCAGCAATTTTGCTCATCTGGCTTTCATTTCAGTGCCTAAATGAGAGCTGAGGGGTGTTTGGTTGGTTTTTTGATCATGTAGGCCAGCATTTGAAAATCTGGCTCTGGGTCCTTTTCGACCTGGCCCTGGTTGACTGCAATCAGTCGTGACTCATGTTCACTCTGGAGACAGTAAATGCCTTGCATTTGAGAATTGGAGAAAAAAGCCTCTATTTGCTCAGGTGTAAAATATGTCAGCAGACTCCTTGTCCTGCTTTGCCACATTATCACTTGCAGCTCCCAGTGAAGCTAGTGACAGTTATCCAAAAATCAGGTCACGCTATCTGCAAATGGTATTTTGGATTCCTGTTGTTTGCAGAATGTTCAGATGCAGTGTGTGCACGGAGCCTTGGCTTCCTGAAACGTGACACGAAGAACGCTGAAAAACCATCGTTCTGTAATTGCCACAAAATGCGGTAACTCAGCCGAAAGCAGAAGGCCAGCACAAAGCATTTCCATCACTTAAGCTCCAAAACGAGACATGTCTGGTGCAAAACCTTTGGGCTGGACTTGTGCACAGGAGCATCTTTCACCTTCATCCAAGTTTACAGGAAGCGTGCTATGAGTTACCTTAGGAGAAGTCTACTGAATGTAGTTCACTTGTCCAAAATGCAAACCACTATTTTTTAAAGAATCTTTGAAGAGTGCTGATTGCACTCAGTGAAAAATGAGGGACATTTTAAAAAGCTGGAAAAGCAGAGCCACTTCTGAACTACAAGATCATGGAGAAGAAACACTTGTCTACTATACAGAACTGTCATTTTGTATATATAGGCTGAATTTAAATTTAGACTGCTATGCATTGCCCTGACCTCTGTGTCTGGTAATGGTGCTTATCCCTTTAGGTGAGATTTCCTTCTGGAAATATTGATGGGCATGTTGGAATCCTTAAAAAGCAAGGCTGTGTCTAACCTGTTGACAGAAAAACAGGTGAACTGGTTATTAATACGGTGAAACCTGTCAGTTAACAGAATTGCAACCAAGCTGCCAAGGACCATGTAGCAGACTAAAGTGAGATTAAGACAATGTGGCTCTGCTGTTTCCATTGTACAGATTTTCATTGTACTTTTGCTTGGAGAATCTCAAAGCACTTAAATTATTTTACTTCTTCTGTGGCCCTGGGAGGTGGAGAAATACTTCCTCCCCATTTTACAGATGAGGGAACTGAGGCAACAAGCAATGCAGAGTCAAGCTTTCCAATGTGAGCAGTAATTTGGGGTAATCGAATTCAGGGTTGTGAGCTTTGGTTTCCAGGCCCTGCTCTCCAGAAGTGGTGGGCAGTATAGTCTGTGGCAAATGGAAACTGCTAGCCCTTTAGCACCTCGGGGGGGGGGGGGGGGGGGAAATGCATCCAAAAATGAGCACATCAGAGTCGGGACCACTGGGGGATTTGAGTGCAAGTGAGATGCCCCGCGTGCCTGAGCTGCAGACTTTTGTGTCAGGCACAGGAAGGACATACAATTGCTGCAATTCAGTTTCCAGCCTGAGCAGCAAACCTCCTCTTCCCCTCTTCTCCTGCAAGCCTTCCTGCAGTTACCCCTGCAAATAAATTGTCTGATTCTTTCCATGAAGCGGAGGAAATCAGTGTCTTTAATCTGCCTGGAAAATTCAACTTAACAGGGCTGTGCAAAACACACAAATATGCATGTGTTTCTACGCGGTACACTGAATGAAAATGTAACCGCAAAGCAGTTCAAAAGCCTTTTCCTCCTTCCCCTCTTTTTCCTGTTTTTTCTTTTGTAAAACTTCGCCACGAAATTCTGCGGTTGGGACGGGACAGGTCCGCTGGACTGTGGGGCTCCTTACCTTGCGCCCCATCAACAAAACCCCTTTGTGCATGAAATAGATGCCTTGTGTAATGCAGGACCCCTGGCATTTTACAAAGTGTAGCTGGAGCCAGGCTAGGCAAACGTTAGGAGCTGTTTGCTGAGTGCATTTATTGCCTTTGCATAATTTATGAGCTGGAGGGCTTTGACCATCATTCGTCTCTGCCAGAGGCTGGCACGGAGGGCTCTGGAGGCTGGAGCTGTAAATTGGATGGTGTGCTCCTGCTGAGCTCACAGCAAAGTCCTCGGGTCAGTATGGGAATTTAATAGCAGGAACGGAGCCGCTTTCTCCGCGTGCCATGTGGGCCTCCGCGCAGCAGAGGCTTTCTTGGCAGCCACGGTGACTGGCCAAATCGCGAAGCTGTCAGTCACTGGGCATGTTGTGAAGGGAGCCGGAGCATTTTTAATCAGCTTGGCATCCGTGCTGCTTCCATAATGGACACCAGTAGGTCTCAGTCCTTCGCCATATGCTTAGCTCTGGAGACAAGGTGCTTCTGGGTATAGCAGTAATTATTTGATGTGGAATTAAGCGGACCTTGAAATTAGAACTGGACTGTCGGAAAGCAGGAGGCTTAACGCTTTGATGGAAATAGCTTCCCACCGACGTCGTTCCGCGCGCTTCCTCTGCGGATTCGCTCAAATGTGGGTAACTGTTTTGCTGGCAAATTCAGATGTCACTGCTGGCAAGTATTCTTCTCCCCAAGTACCTCCGCGCTGCAGAAACCACAAAACCCTGAGCTCTTTCCCAGCCTGTCAGTGGGTGGGAAGGGGACAAACAAATGGAGCAATTGGTTCTGGGCTCCCTGTTTTGAGATGTCACCTCAGTACGTTATACTGCATCCTAATGTATAGGGCACACAGTCCTTGCTGTCGTGCTGGGTCCTGGCAGTAATGAAACAATGGGAAAAGGTACTGTAGCCCAACAGCTCAATTTTGGCAGTAAACTAAAAATGGGGATAGTGGATGGGAATTCTTTGTGATGTGCTGTGATTTTCATGGATGGAGATCTGCAAACATGGGGCTTTGCTTTGCCAGCAAATGCTTAGCTGCATACCAAAATTTCACATACGTAGTCATGCTGCAGTCAACATGCATAACACTTACAGGATAAGGGTATGAGTCCATTATATAAAAGCATGTTCTAAAACCTTGTGATTTTCCTTCTGTTTAAGTACTCTCTTCTTCATAAACTTGGTCTTTGCATGAGGTTTTCAAATTTTGAGCTAAAACTGTCTCATACCTTTGTGCTCCATTTCATTTGTTAGTTAGCAGAGTATTTAGGTGCAACTAGTGCTGAATAAATCATTTCAGTTATTAAAGAAACTGCTTGCATTTCTGTTTGGAACTATCTGAAAACAGATTGTAATTTTCTCTGATTTTTTTTTTCATTTTAAATTGTTTGGAAAGTACCTATAAATAACTCTTAGCCTTTAATTTATTAGTATGTAGCTCATTGGGGCGAAGGCACCTTTTCACCCCCTGTACCAATAAAGACAAGGAATAAGACAGTGAAACTGAAAAATTATAATTAAAAAAAACCAACGCACTGAAGAAGAATCAATTTGTGCAAATCAGATATATATATTTGTGGGTGTATTTGGCTATGTCTATTCAAATCCCACTGTGTAGTTAACCTTTGGAATTCACTTTCACAAAATATAACTGATTTCAAAGGAGTTTGGTTGCTTTATTAAAATATTCAGATGTATTAAATAGGATATAACTGCATAATGGACTTAACTCACTTCTCAGCTGTATGGACATAAATCGAGGACTAGCTGATGGTGCTAGGGAGGCCCAGTTCTCCTGTTTGGTGATACTATGCTTTCCTTTGAAGCATCTGCGGTTAGACTTGCAGAAGTCTGAGTTCATCCCTGGAAAGACAGAGGCAATTCAGTGCTCCAGGTGCTAAAGCTGTTTGGAGGTGTTTGTCGCGCTCTGCTGCAGAGTGCGACTACTGTGTTGTTACTCAGAATTGGGTGGGATGAGTCAGAATCTGGGTTGAAGAGAGAAGAAAAGAGAAGCAGCTAGTCGCGCAGTCCTCACCTACCTATTTCCAATGCTCTTTGTGTGCTTCTAGCAAATCCATGTGTGGTTTGGAGTTCTGATGCTTCTCTGTACTCATTTGTGATTCCTCTGTTTTCTATTGTATTTCTCCAATAGTTGAAGTTCTTTAAAAATTGAGCAATGGCACTTGGTAATTAGCAAGACCCTCCAGTGCTAACATTCAGTATTATACAGTGTTATAAATGTCTACCATGTTACCTGGGCTACTTTTGAAGTCTAGAGAATCTCAATGAATCCATTAATTTGGCATATTCTTGGTTCCACTGCAGTCTGAATTCTTTACTGGAGCAGCTGTAAGCAATGATACAGGGTGAATCTTCCAAATAATGCTGACGTAAAATGGTAGCCTTGTAAGTGCTTCTGTTCTAGGATGGGCAAACCTGAACTGTTTCAGTACCCTCCAATCTGAGAAGCCTTTGAAGCTAATTTATTGGCAGGCAATGTGAGAAATACTGTCCATCAAAAGAAAGCGAAGCAGCCCTCTAATATTGTTTTTCTTCCTCCCTGATCCAGTTTTACAGTGTGGATGTGCTCGTGCACCATCAGCTCCCTTTCATGTGAATTAGCCTAGCAGAGGGCATTGCAGATGCATTTTGTGAATCATGAAAAAATTGCGCTGAAAACAAACATAGTAATGTGTTGTCTTCAACTACAGTAAGCACAAATTCCCTCCCGGACAGTAATTGCGGTTTTCCCAGAAGGAACTGGAGTTGAAGCCATGGGGCTTATGAGTATTTCAGCCATCTTGTTTGGGGAAATCTTTCCTTTTTTTACCAACTTGCTTTAGCAACCTTCTCTTACCTGTTCTTTTTTTCTTCTGTTTCAGTGTGACAGCGACAGTGATCAAGAAGAAAAGGTAAGAAAGGGAATCAATATGGGTGTGAAAATATGCTGTTGGATTCACTTATTCCTGTTATCCTGTTACTTACTCAAAGTTTCTTTTTGGATTGATTCAGTACGACTCTATATGAAGAAAAGACTTTGTTACCTTAGGTTTGGTTTTGGAATAGACCTCCAAGGAAAGAGTATTCTAATGAATAGGTTGGAGGCTACACAATCCATCTTCAAGCATATTGATGCCAGGGGTTGTGCGTGATGTTTATGAACACTGTTCTGACTACCAACCCCTTCTGTGGCTGCGTTTTCCCTTGGGAAGTGCTAGCAGTTTAATAATGCAAGTGAATGCATTTGTAACCCTGACATTTGCACTTTTTAACAGTTATTTAACCACCCACTTGCCTGTTTTGCTTGTCTACAGGCAAGGTTCTTCAAACTCCAATTGAAGTGTTAGGGAAGTTTTTTTTGGTTTTGTTTTTTTTGAAACGTGGAAACTGCACATTAAGTGACACATTTTGCTGATAATTATCACAATAATTGTGGGTTTCTAAGTGGGGAAAAAAGGAAGAATGTGATGCTGAAGAGTCAGAGAGGTGCTGGTCTGCAAAGCTATTTCTCGTTTAGAAGGCTGATAGTAATGAAGAACTGAACTGATACTCACACTGATGCGTTTTTATGCCTTATTTTTGTTATGAACAGACTGACATCTAACTTTCTTCTTTGGCAAAATGAAATAATCATTGCAGAAAAACTAGTCTAACTTCTTTATTTCCAGGTTGGAATTTTGTGATTTCATTCATATGTTGAGCCTTAAGAGAGATTTTGACAATGTAATCACTTTTTCCTCCTCTTTTACTGAGTTAGGTGGGGAATGGAAGTTGGGGAGGGGGTAAGATGATGTCAGAAGATAAGGTTTGTGTAATATCATGGCATTATTTAGTTTCATGAGGCATATTCTGTTAACTAGCTCCAAGTTAAACTGAGAAGAGAGGAGGACCATGTTGGTGTGTGGCTAACGCGACAGAAAATAACAAATATCTGGTGAAATCCGCAAGGAAACACTGAGTGCAGAAATTGCCTTTCATAAATTTAATCAGTTCTACACGGGATTTGTATAGCAAGAAGCCAAGGAAATTTTCAAACTGTTCTGTGTACAATTGCCAAATCTTTGCCCTTAAGCTTTCAGCTATTTCCCAAGTAAAGATTTTTTTTTCCTTGTGTCTCTTAATAATTTGCTAACTATGTTGAAGAACCACTGTTTACTTTGAACTGCAGTGATTTCCCTTTCATAAGGGAACTAATCGCTGGAGTTAATCAGAGTGTGACAACAGAAAAGGGAGGTTTTGTTGGGTTTTTGCACAGAATATTAACCTGCACTTTTAGATATGAATTTTTAATGCGTTACCATTAAATTCCATCCTGTGAAGTGATTATTCATTTTCAGGATGTTCCTTCTGCAGTGGAAGATGATAAACTGAATTTCAGCCCCTATGTTTATGGCATCTACAACTAGAAGTGTAATTTCCTGCCACTGCTGCATTTACTGAGCTAACCGCTACCAGATTTGCAATGTTTCTGTCTTACAGCGCTCCTATATAGGCAGCTTTTGGGATGCGGGTATTGCTAGTTGAGGGTTGTTTCGGCAGTACGATGCAAGAGAGACTCCAGATTGTACCTCCCACAGAACATCCCAGTACTTGGACAGGAAGGAATTAATATCCAGACCCAGACTTCATCCCTGTGATCTATATTTTGTCTTCCCCCCTAATGAAATGGGATTAAGTGCAGATCCAAATATGCCTGGTAATTTAGTGCTGTTCAAATCCCAGGCCCAGACCCAGCTTTGAGTTTTATAGCTCAGGCCCAAATCTAAAAGACGACTGCTAACCCTGGCATATTTATTCAGCCTGTGTTGGCAGCCTAGGCGGAGATCTAAAGGCCTTGTTCTGCTGTTAATTTGAATTCAGCATATGTAGCCTGTTATAAAATGCGAGACATCATCATTTGAGCAGGTCAAGCATATTCAGATGAAGACAAATGGTGCTTATTTGATTTTCTTAAAATCAGGAAATGAAAAAAGTGCTCTCTGGAGAAATCATGTTCTGCCTGACTTAGATGATAGACCAAGGCATGTACCCCCGATAAGAACAGGCGCTCGTCTTGCGGTTTTTATCTCTGAAGGACGGTCGGGACTGTCAGCTCGCTGACATGTGCATTATCCATGTCATTTTAAACAAAGTGACCTGTAGAAAAGTGCACTCTGCCGTGACATGATAATGGGCTGTTGGATGACAGGTAAAGTACACACTATAAAGGAGGCTGTGTGTTATTCCTTTGTTTAACTGACAAGTAGAAACTTCTTTTCTTCAGACAGGCAGGATCTTTTAGATCTCTTTCAATAGGACCCTGGAAGATTTTGAGTTCCTGCTCGAAATAAAATAGCGTTTTTCAGACCAAAAATTCCTATAAGCACAACACACCGGGAGAAGAGAAGGTGCCAAACGTCTGTGCAAGAGGTTGATCGTTTCATAAATAGTGGTCAGCATCCTCAGGTTTCATTAATGACAGCGGGAGCTGAGGGTACTCAGCAGGGTTAGAACTTCTAAGATCCTTGACCCAAGTGCCTGGTATCATTACGAGGGTATCAACCTCCAGCAATGGAGCTGTTCTAGTAGTGAATTGTCAAATTGCTCTTGCTTGGTCCTAGGTCAACGTATTCCGGGGATTCTGTAGTTATTCTCCTCCCGCCAGAAACAGATCTCTCCCTGAGGCGTTTCTGTGAAGAGGGGAGCTACTTTTCTTTAGGGCCATCTCTTACAGAGTTCAGTATACTGAAGTGTACAGAATAAATGGTTGATGCTACAGATGGATTCTGTACTTGCTCTTCAGAAATGCGGAAAGGAAACAATTTTGATTCACTTAGGAGTTTTGAGGGCTGATCCTCCGGCGTGCGTGGGCAGTAAGATTTCTGTGGGAGGATGGAGCAAGGCAACAAGGGGCATTGAATAACGTGTACATATTTCTACTAGAATAAATAAGACCTGTGATTCAGGAAGATAGGCCAGTGTATTTCAATAAAAAAGATCAACGTGATGTAAGGTGGTTGAAAGGCTAGTCAGTTCAAACGTGACTACAAGGGCCATGCTGAAACAGGAGAATCCAGGAAGGAGCAGGACATGGGAAGCTGGAGAGTGGTGACGGAGTAGGAGAAGTAATGCATCTTTGGCTGTTAGCATTCTTTTTTTTCCCCACTTGAATATGTATCTATCTGGCTGTGTAAATCACTGTTGATATCTGATCTCTATTAGGTGGTGGCTGTGCCTCCAATCCATCTTCCCTAGCCTTTAATTGGGAGCCGACAGACAGAGTCACTTTCTGTCTATGTCTGCCCTCATATGAGACATTTCTCCAGAGGTTTCTCTGGAAGAAAAAACAAGGATATTTAACTGAAAAATGACGCAGCCCCTGCTCAGCAGTACTGCATCTAAGGCTGTGTCAGCATCTCAATTTTAAATGACATGTTTTGGGTGGGTAATTTATATATTTATATAGATTAATGCTCCTTCATTCCAATTTGGCACACAGTATTGGACCGGAGCGTTCAAAGTTTGCTCTCCTGTTGCTAAAAACCTGAAGAGGTAACAAGTATATCTGTGGAGGGAATGTATATTTGGAGGCCTTGCATCAGAATGTAAATCACTAATACTTAGTGAGATGTCGTTTTCTGTCCTGGGATCCTTTCAGCAAATGCCGCTGGGATTTCTTCCTGAATCAGAAGAAAGTACGGATCCCAGGGGACCTCATATTTTCTCCATTAAAAAGTCTGTCAGTCTTGCTCTTTGTGCAGGTCTTGAGTTGATAGTCTAAAATTAGGGCAAGCTATTGCACAGCTGACAAATTTAAGCACGACTGTGCTTTCTTGTGATATGTAGATACAGTCTTTAAAATTATACCCCTAGTAATTAATACACTGAAAAAGCATTAGTGCAAATACATAGTTTCCTGAAAACAGAAGTCCTGGTTTGAAAAGACATACAAACACCTGTGATGAGGCAGTCAAGAGCTAAAGATGATTTAAGGACTAAGGTCCTTTTTTATTCATTCTCTCCAGCATTTCCTCTCACCACTCCATGTAGACTAGTTTTAAAATTAAGGCTCAATCTATGGTGCTTTAGTGTTTTTTCACTGAAGCTTTTTCTAGGAAAATATTTCATTGATCAATGGGGACTGCTTTGCAATGTACACGGAGTTGTTCCTTATGTTAGATTCGGGAGGAAAAAAGACATGCTTCGGCTCAAATTTTATCTAACTTTGATCAGAAATATGCAACTTTGACATGCAAATGGCTGCGATTAATGACTAAATGCCATGTATCTTAGTGGCACCCAATGAATTCTCTCTTAGCGATGTTCTTGAGTCCCATTAAAAGGCGTTCCTCCAGGGCCCAATGCCATCAGGTGCCATGGTGGACTAGTTACGGTTACAGCCCAAAGGCCACGGTGCGTTCCTAGGGGAACAGCTTTGCCTTAGGTGGACTTTGCATAGGACGCAGTTTGGTAGCAGGCTGGGATTGGGTTGTATTTAAAAAGCCCACCTTGGTGGGAGCATGTTGCTCGTCAGACTTTATTTCTGGCTTGAGCAGCACCGTAAGCACCACGTGGGCTGTGGGGAAAAAAAAATCATCTGAAGGGTATTTCATGCCTCAGAATGTTTTTAATGATAATGCTAATGCATTTGGTTATATATAAAAGCAGCTATGAACCTGAGATTATGGCATGGAAAACATTATAAATCACTCTGGTCTGCTCACATGAAAGGACTGGTTATTTATGTATATCCATGCACATGCAAAAGCATTCACACATGCACCCTGTCTATGTTTCTAAAGTGTTTTTGGACAGATCTTTTTTGCATAGGCTTTGGAGAGAGCTGTGTAGTATCAGACGTATATTGCCCAGTTTTAATACATATAGTGTACTTGTGTTGGGTAGTTAAATATCCATTCATGTGTGTGTGTGTGGACATATACATACACGTGTGCTTGCTGCTGTGCTTCTGGCTCAGTTTGGGAAAAAAAAAAAAAAACAAACAAAACCACATAATTCTTAGGCCAATATTGCAAACTCAACTGGTTTGGGTAATTATACTCAGATATATTTATTACGAGAGGAACTCGGGATGGTGCCATTTAAAACCATGCATTTCAGTCCCACTGAATAATTGTATAGTTGGTTGTTTGGGAACTTCATAACAAGCCATTTCCTCTCTGCCCTCCAAATCTGGAGAGCTGTGCTCAGCTGCAGCTCTGACCCTGAATAAACAGAGCATCCTTTTAACCCGGGCTGGCCCAGGTGTCATTGCTCCTAAACATGTGTTGAACACAGTACATCACTCTTTCTTCAGAAACAGGACCTAAAGCAAGCTCACCTTAAACTGCACTTTAAAATGCAAGACCAAGGTAAATAGCTGCCTAGTGCAGGGCTTCCTCTTGTATGTTCTGCTGCCAGTGATAAAAGCTCTATCACAAATGGATTAAACAGTGTTGAAATTGCTGTATGCCATCTTGTACGTTAGAGAACCATGTTCATAGCTAAGTGTCATTCATTGCTGCATGGGCAGTCACTTTGGTTTGGGATCTTTTTTTAGTAGGAGACTTGGAAGCAAGACTGTGGTGGCAATATTTTTCCCTTCATCTGGAGGAAGAAGTAGTTTTGCTAGCGCTTGAAAGAAAGCATCTACCTACGTGGTGTGCAAGCTGTAGCAGATAGCTAACCGGGAACCAGCTAAATTTTTGTAGGGCAACCGTAGCCATAATATCTGTACTCTTCTTGCTGTCTAGAAACTCAGCCAAGGTTTCAGTCTGACGTTTATGCGCTGCTGGAGTATAAATAATGTAAAACAATTTTTCCAGTCTGGAAAAGTCTGATCATAGAGGGGAGTCTCAGCATTTGTGGTGCTATTGCAGAGGGCATTAGAGTACATTTTAGCACCTCTCTCCACTCTTCGAATGCAGATGTATGAAGACTGGGGTGGTTTCTGGAGGAAAACCTGGAGATGTAAGCAGTGTCATCTCCAGGCCAGTAAGAGAAGATGGGAGCTCGAGGAGGGCATCGTGGTGGAAATGTTCTCCCCCATAATGGGGTCTCCCTGGGGAAGGGGAGGGTTTGCGTGGCAGGTTACGGCTGATGGGAGAAGGCTGAGTCGTCGTCACGCCTGTTCGATCATCCGGCGCGCAGCGTGGGCATGCTACGCTGGTGAAAGGATTATTGACTCTGCTAAAGAGCCAAATTCTTCAGGGAAAAACCTGTTCAGATAGTGGGTACCACCGTGTTTAGCAAACAAGGCTCTGTGGGGAAACAGCAGCTGAGAACCCAGTTTCAAGCAATTACTTTGGGTCATGGGCTCCCAATATCTTGCTGTTTGCCACATATTTATTTTGGCTAAGGATAGGATTAGAGAAATAGTTTCCCAGTATTATCCTTATAACTGTTTCTGCAAAGCCAGGATGTTTCCCATCACTGAGATTTATGCTGAGTATTTGGACAGGTGTTGTCTTTTTAGCTGGGGAAAATGCAGCACCTTAAACTCGGCCCGAGGGTGAAAGATCACCCAGACTTTATATGCTAGCAACGCTCAGGCAATCATGAAGTATTTCTTACTGTTTAAGGCCCATTAGGAGAAAAGATAAGGATCCTTTTTATTCATTTGATGTGCCACATAGAGGGTCCCTACAGCTAGAGCGGTAATAAAACCGGAGCCGAGCCTGTTCGTTGTAAAAGATTATGCGCTGGCCGCGGAGGGGGGGACGCGGTGTTTGCAGGCGTGAGTATGTGCTCGCCGGGCCGCCGGTGCCCCGGTGCTTTCAGCCGGTGATTTGTCCTGTCCTTTATCATCTTTGTCACCCGGCAGCATGTTGTCATAGGTAACGTATCGCTCCCGCGCCCTCTCCCCCTGCCCCCTCCCAGCTCCCCTTTCCTTTTTTTGTACCCATTTCGTGTAGAAAATTTGTATTTACTTTGGGAGTGTAATTTGTTCCTCATGGATAATGTGACCCTTAGCGGAGCTGGATCATGGGTTAGTTGAAGTGATATTTTCCGCTAATGGTAGTCGTACATCATTGCTGTCAGCTCGGGTTAGGAGGCAAGCACATTACAGCTCCATTTTACCTCTGCAGGCATCTGGGATTATTTGCCATAACTGAGTATGACATGACCGCACTACAGAGTGCATTAAAATTTTACTAGCTTCTCCGGCAAGTTCCTTGGCTCCAGCCTGCCTCGAGGCGGGCGTAATGATGGATACCTCGGAGGTCCTGACTTCCTGCACCAAGGATACTCAATGTCAATGGCCCAAACAGGTTTTGCTCTCCCCGGGGCTTTCGAGCATCTTCTGGCAGTTGCGTAAACAGTTGCGGGTTGAAGTGCGGGGAGGCTGCACGGCCGCTGCCGCTCGCGTGTCCGATGATGTGCGGTGCTTTGAGTGTTCGGATGTGTGTTGCAGCAGTGTTTTAAAATACGGCTTTACTATTATCCTTGAAAAAAGTATCATTTGTAAGCATGGCTTACGTGCGTAAGAGTAAAGTCATTACCTGAAAATTAAAATAGCAAAAATATTCTCAAGTGTGGGGTGCTATATGTATATCTAATGTGTATGTGTGTAAGGGGCATGTACCATGCTACATGCAAAATAGGTAATGTGTAAAAAGTGTGTCTTACATTTGTGTACTCATATTGCATGCTGCTTTCATTCATGCCTATATGCAGTATACAGATACACAGCTGTAGCAGTGTCTGTGTATTTATTATTTTTAATTTTTGTTATTTTTATATATTTTCATATAGGGTCTTAGAACATCAACTATGGCACATAAACATATATATTGTTTTGCAGCGTGTTTTTATACTTAGAAAATGTTACTTTCATTGTATGTATGTGTTTATTTAGATGTACGTTGCATATGTCTGCATAGATATATATATGGACATTTGAAATTAGAGGTATTGCTATGCAGAGAAATGTATATTAAGGAAACTTAGAAGAGAGATTACATCAAATATAGTAGTGTTTTGAACCGCTTCTTTACGAAGCGTAATACATACCCGAAGACAAACTTACCGCAGCCTCCTAGTGCTTTTATCAATATCTACAGCAGACGTAGGCGCTGCCCACAAGCTCTGGTCCTCCCCACGGCAGCATCTCTGACCCTTTCCGCCAGCACAGCCTTGCGCAGGGCATTTCTGCGGGGTGAGTTAGGCACTGCGCGTTTGAAACCCGAGAAGTTGGTCTCTTCTGCCCTCACTCTTATTTCATCTGGGTGCTCACAGGTGGAAGGATAAAAAAGCTTTTGTGCTGTTTTGCTTTGTTCTTTGAAAGGTTTCATTGCATTTATATTCACGGCGAGGTGAGATTAAGTATTGGGGTTATCAACTCGTATACTCAGTATAAGCTGATGACTGGGTTCAAAATATCCCTGCGTGTCCATCCTGAGGTGTTAAATCCTGCCGTGGTAGGTGCGCTATCCTGTCTTCATTGTTTTGGCTATGGCAGAGTTTTGGGACATGATGCTGATTTAGACAACACGATATTTTCTTTTGGTATAATGCCTTCCTGGCCATAAATCTTCCAATCTTTATTGCAAAACTTGCAGCCAAACTTGCCTGGGCCTGGGAGTTTTAGCCACATATTGATTGTAGGAGCGGATTCCCTGCAGGGCAAGGAGGGAGGCGAGATTAAAGCTGATGTTCTCAGGGTGCTACAGGAGACAAAGACGCAGTCTCGAGCATCTCTAAGGATCACAGGCAAATTCCTAAAGCCCTTCCAGAAGCTTAGATCGCACTAAGAAAGGCATTGCAAATGATAGCTATTTTTGCCTGTTCACATTTTAATATTACGTCTTTTCTATGTAGCACAACTTTGATCGCAGTAGTTCAGTGAAGGTGGTTGGAGTACGTGGGAGCGCTAGGCAAGGTGCCATTTTCAGGGTGCTACCGATGCAGGGGTAAAATCACAGTGTAGTTTTCTGATCTTGGATTCAACTAGTTGAAGGCAACAAAGAAATGTGTGTGGTTGTGTGTGCGCGCATACACACGTGCACGCCCACACGTGCTCTGAAATCCAGCCTTTGGGAAATAGTTATGCTGGGCGATGTGGATTTTTAAATTTAGAGTGTTTCAACTGAGATGCTTTAAGAAATCTATAGGGTATCTCTCTTATTTTGCATGAGTATCTGTAAACCCTCTGGGCAAAAACAAGATTAGATATCCTGAAAGGAATGCCGTGTACTGAAACATGCTGGTGTGCTTATTATGATCAACGTACCTATATATAGCTATCTGTTGATTATATATACTTTTATATGTGTTTTTGGAAGCAGGTATTAATGAGTGTGCATGGATGGTATGTGTGTGCAGAGGCAGACAGAAACTCAATCTGTGGATCTTGGAGTTTGGCCATGTCCAAACATATCTGGCTTATAAAATATGTTTCTTTAAGGACTGTGCACTATATGTTATTCAAATATAATATTCATGTACACTTTATGCTATTGAGTAACATCTGTTTTTTATAACAAATCGGATTTTATAATCATATATGAAACATGTTCCCTATTCCTGAATGTCTGTTCTCACATTTCTTTGAGAAGAAAAAAAGTCTTAGGCTTGAGAAATGAGAAGGTGAGACATTTCTTTGGAGAAATTTTCTTTAGAAAGAAAGAAAAAAAAAGACATTGAAGTTATGGTGATTATTCCATGTTTTTAAGAGTCTTGGAGGCCACAACACATGTAACCCTCTCAGGTTTCTCACAAACATGTCCAAGGACAGGCTGAAAACAAGGAGACAGGAAATTAAATGCATGCACCAATGACTTGAGAAAGATTCCTGCAAGTATCGCTTTGGTTTTCTGCATATTTCTCTCCATCTGGCTCAGCACTAATAAGGGTATTGTGGACTTGGAAGTGGTAAAATACAGCTACTGTATATCCTAGATTCCAGAAATTCCCCTGGCAGAGAAACACGTGGCTTGAATTAGGGTTGGGCCTGCAGGTAGCAGCAGAGTAAGAACCTCTCTGAACTTTCATCTTTCTGTAAATCCATTGCACATTTGCATAATCTCGTCCTTTCCGTTTCCCGCACAGACAAGATAGCACCTTCTCGGAAAGTCTCTTTGCTCTGCCTTGTTATTTTGCCCACAAGTGAACCCCTGCTTGGTTTGTTGGAAGGACACTGTCATTTATTCTGGAGGAGAAGCCACAGGGCTGGAACACGAGACCTCAGGTTATCTGCTTCGCACAAAGACGCTTTAAGAGTCAAGTAGTGCCAGGTTTAAGGCACGCAGATGGGCAAACAAGGTATGTTATAAATGCTTCAACAGTAAAGCAGCAGATCCCAGCGGGTGTCTTGGTGTGTAACTCCGCTGAAGTGTTGTAAGCCCCTCGGAAGAACACCGTATATGAAAATAGGAAAAGGCTTAAGAACATGTTTAATTTTTGACTGTCCAGGTCCTGCCAGGCTGTGTGCTGGCTGTCGCTCTCAGCTCTGAGAACTGCTGGTGGGTCCCAAGAAATGTGGAAGAAACGGCTTTAGGTGAACCTGATGTGCTTTGCGTTGAAAAGATGAGTCCAGTTGCGTGCATTGACTCGTGCAAGCCTTGCTCTGTGCTGTTTTGGAAAATCTGGGTTCACTTCTAGGTGTTAGAGATGCCTGCTTTGCAATTTGCAGCTAGTAGGAACCAGCATGACCTTTGTGTCTTTAAAAACAGCCTGGGTTTTCTAATTTGTGCTGGTATCCCCTCTTAAAATGCACCACTGAGTTTCTAGGCTTCCCAGGCCCTCTCAACATTGCATTTCAGCTGACTCTGGATGGTCAGACAATATTAAACAAGGTTGTTCATTCATAACAAAAGCATCCTAATTGAGTTACATTATTACATTAACTGTAGCAATCAGATTGAACCAAATCACTGAGCGATAATGTCATTTTCCAGGGTATCATTTGTAGAAACCAGTTGTGCTGTAAGATTCAATAACTTACTTAATCCTGTAGAGTTTATGGTGACTTATGTGTCATATCAAATTCCTTACTTTCAGGGAAAACCAAGCAGTTAATGCATGGCTGTGACTGGGCACTGAGTGATGAATTTATAGAGAAACATTTAGCAGATCCTAGCCAAAGTGAACAGCTAGTAAGAGTCTGTAATAACCTCAGATTAAGGGGCTGTTCTGCAAATGAGGGAGGCATGAAAGGTTTTCAAATTGTTGACTTGTTGCGATGCATTGGTGGTACTGTTTATTTTGGGGGTTTAAGAGATGACTGCTTTCATCGGCTCAGAGTTGCCCATCGGGTACAAATTCTCAGCCAGAGGCTGGGGAAGAGGACAAAGAAAATAATTTTGCAAAGTATGTGCCAAATGTTCACAAGTGACTTTGGAAAACTTGGATTTTGTAGGCAATTTATGTGCACTAGCACCAGGACTTTTGGTGAGGGATTGTTGTTATGAATGATTTACGGTTTTGTTTTGCTTTAATGAAATCTTGACTGCAGGAAAGACAGGGTCTCTGCCAGTTCAGAGCAGGGGAATAGGAACTGGGAATAGGTCAGGGTTGGCCCCAGTCCCACCACGGAGCTGTGCCTGTGGCACTGAACGGGGGGACACGCATCCCTTTGACCAGTGCACTGGGAGAGGAGCATCGAAAGCTCCTGGGAATCCATCAGAGAATCCAAGTGGTGTTTATAATACTCATTATAATATATATAATACTACATGCAATATAGTATTATAGGTAATATAATAATACAATCAATTTACATAATCTCAGACTAGTGCCCTGATTAGGCCATCTTCCTTTTGTGTTTACGTATTCACAGGAACTAAGAGGCTGGGCTAACTTTCTGTAAAACACTTGCAGTTCCTCCACTCGAAGGAGCTGAAGAGGTACGAAGCATTAGCGTTGCCCTCTGAATGGAGCCACTTCTCTCCGTTGTGTTGCCAGGGTCACTTTGATTGATGGTGTCAGTGTAGCATGATAAAGCAGATGGGCTACAGGCAGAATAGGATCAGTTTTAGAGGGCATTGCAAGGGCGTTAAGTCAAGGCTGTTGTTTTCAATGTGGTAGAAGTCCATAGCATCTTGTACTCCCAGGAAGGTGCAGACGTATTGTGAGATCGATGTTCGTACTTGCCATGTGTCATCAAAAACGCAGTGAAGGAGAGGCTTCAGCGTGACCTCTGTACAGTCACTGTAGCGCTTGTGTTTCTCTTTCCTGGTCCAGGAGCAACAACAGCTCTGCTCTTACTCATTACATGGTCTCCGTTTGGGGCTCCAGTTCTGTGTAAATCTACCGTTCCAGCGGAAAGACGTACCAGAACTGGGGCCTGAAAGCCACGTGATGCTTTATTTTTGTATGTTGTTACTTCTACCCAACAGCCCTCAGAAACCCCTTCCACATCGGATTTGCAGTGGCCTATGCGCGATACAGAGGAAGAAACCATCCTCGTCTCAAAATCTTTTGCTATAAATAAATGAGATCCTATGGACGGGAGGGGAAATACAAAGAACTGAAGTAGGATTATTTGTGTCAGTGGCAGAGCTAGGAAACACAGATCTTCCAGCTCCCGTGCCTCCTATTCAAAGCTTTATTTGGTTTTACTTTTTGTCTTACTTCTGTGGCTCCCAGATGGTGAGTTGTGCATTGCTTATGATCCAAGGGGCTGCTTGGAGCAGCAGGCGGGTGGTTTGTGAGCATCACCACCTCCGAGTGGCAACGTACAAGGTTGTAATAAGGCTGCATTAAGTGTTCCACAAGAACTTTTGAAGACTGATAGTGGTCCATTGTTCTAAAGGTTTTAGGATCCTCTGATGCCACTTAAGCATCATCGCCAGCAAGTAAACCTTGAAGTTAGAAGTTGAGGAACGCACGGTGGGGACTGCCAGGTTGGCTCTTCAAAGCATACTTCCATGCTGCCTGTATGGCAGTGTAATATTCATTATCCTGGGCATGAATCTGCCAGATCTCAGCAACGTTAGTGTAATTTAGGATTTACTCTGAAATCAGTAGTGCTGTTTCACGTCTCCTCTGGCGTCAGGGATGCCTGAAGCTGTGATTCTGGGCTGGATTCTAGCCCAGCGCGTGATTCCTCGGGCCGGTGGGGAGGGAAACGGAGAGGTGACCGCTTTCACACTATGCATCTCTGGGTTTTTAGATAGTGCGTCACTGTTCCTCTGTTTCCTTTCTTTGCCCAATTTATATGTATGGTAACAAAATACTTATTAATGATTGCCTTTAAGTAACTTAATGCTTGTTTTTGTTAATGGGAAACCTGACTAAAGAGCTTTCAGATAGCTGCTTTAGCAAATCATTACAAACTCCTTGCTGCTTCCTGCGACAGCGTTAATCAGAATGAACTCGTTGGCTGCTGGCGCAGATGCCATGTGTAACTCGGTATAAATTTTCTTGCCATTTGCCACTAATGAATGTCCACTTATTGTAAAGTACTGAGTAACAGCAAGCACCCTGATTTGAAAAGTCAATTGGAAACAGGAGTGACTCTACAGGCACTGGAAAAAAAATGTTTAAAGCTGGTAAAAAGGCATAAATGTCTTTCCAAGATGGCAACAAAAGCCAAAAGAGTTTGACCAGAAGGACAAATCAGCTGGCTTAAGGTATGGTAGCTCCCTTAATTTTGAGAGGGACCCATGCTTCCTGGTAGCCAAGAGTGGACCACAGTAGGGGAAATGAGCAGCAGCTCTTTGCATTTGGTTTATATGTACTGGCTTCTTTTCGTCTTGCTGTTCCCCGTTGGTGCTCCGATCGTGTTTCCCTGCCCGGAACCTGCCGAATCACGGTCCTGCCCGGCTCTTGTCCTCTCTTGGCTTTCTGATTTGGAGCTGATGGTTTTGTGCCATGTTAGCTCTGCAGTGGGGTGGAGCGCAGGGTTGTAGAAGAGCAGGAAACCTGATGCAGCGGCTCCTGGGTGAGCAGGGAGGAGAGAGTGACGTCCTCGACTCCGCAAAAAGCAGGCTGAGGAGGCTTAACTGAACAGATCTTAATTTTTGCCAGTAGAAGAGATGATCTGAAGTTGAAAATGCTCTTTACTCTGTTCTTATTCACAGGGAAATGGTGCCCATTTCTGGAAGTCCATTTTTATTCATAAGCGTATTTTCTGTATATAAATTCACTAAGGTTTAGTCAAAACTTCCCATAACCATGCTACTCAATACATATAATCTGTTTACCCCAGTATTTGCCATAGCAGGTAAATACATTAAAGAAAAATACATGGAAAATTCCCCAATGAGCAAGAACCAAATCTCATTTTAGTGCGTTAAGGTGCTTTTTGGAGTAAACACCAAGTAGTAGAACCAAGGCACCCACTGTATAACCCTCCTTTCCAAATGAAGCTTTTCTATTAAGAAACACAGAGCTATGAGAAGCAGCGAGAATAACATGCTAGAGCTGGAAGTGGACAAGAGTAAACGCTTCAATTCACATTGAAATGATTTCTCCTGCCTAGTATAATTTAACCTGCCCACACTGCTAAACTTCTATATTACACATTTCTGTTGGGATGTCAGGAGAAATGATAAGCCTTCTCGAAGCGGCAACCTCTATTACATAGGGAGAGCATTCCAGCCAGGGTTTTCTTGTACATTTTTAAGACTTTTAGCTTGGTCTCTCAAGTATAAAGAATACCCTCCTTCATGACCCCAGCCTCTTGTTAGTTGATAGATGAAATCTTTTCTTAAGCCGTGTCCCTTGTCTATTATGTTTTCAGAATTCAAGGTTTCTTTTTAAGCTCCCTGGCTTACTGCCAGAAGTCCATGGCTTTGTTACCAGCAGAAATTGCCTTTTTATTAACAGGAAGTGGATCTCTGAAACGGCATGCATGCTGATCCGCTTCCAGGTGAGAAAGGAGAGGTTTAGAGAGGGGGATCTCATTCCTTTGCCATTGCCAATAATTGCAAGAAGGAATAGCAAAACCTTTGTTGTTGTTGAGGGGGTTTTGGTTGCCTATTTTTTAATTGAGAAAGCTGGGATATAGCATGAAACTAAAGGAAAATACAACCTCTAGCCATCCTTGCATTTAATTTTTTTCCCATCTCAAATGCCTATTATTGACTATAAACTATAGCCTATATACCCAGGAAAAAGCGCATTGAAATAAATGGGGGTTTTGCTTCAGTGTCATCTGCAGAATTTGGGCATAGTGGGAAACAAAGCAAGAGGACTCATTGCATAAGTACATCTCTGTTTAATAGTATTCTGGAATACTTCAGGGATTATTGTATCAAATAGATACTGGAAGAAGAGTATTTTCTGTGCTGTCTAAGCTGGAATCCGGCCACTGTAATAGCTTAACTGGGCAGATAAGTGGTGGATCCTTACTACTTTCTTGTGTCACACGAGAGCGCATTACCTCTGCCATCTAAGTGAAGTAAATCAACAAAATGAGGCTTCCTAGAGATGCTAATTTAAGAAAAGCAGTGCTTTTTTTGTGTGACTGCTTGCTCAGGACTTGCTAGCAGAGAGCTTCCAGGTCACAGCTAATCAGATGAGTGATTTCATTTAACAGCAATATCCAGAACTAGTTGGAAATAGATTCTCTTAGTAGGAGGCATTCATGCTTAACTATAGATTCTGTTAGAGACATTTTTCTCTCTTTTAGATAATGACCAACCTCTGCGGTTTTCTAGATTTCAGTAAATTTAGTGAATAATTGGGGAAAAATAAAATAATTAAATTGGGTACTGGTTGAGAACCAGTCGTAATGACAGATGCTTTGTTTCACCTGCATACAGAAATGTCTCTGTAATGAAGCTATGAAGCACATTTTCACAAATATGGAAACACCAGTTCACATTTATAAGGGATCTGAAAGAAAAAGGGCCCTGGTAACAGGCTAAGTGCTAAGCCATCATAAGTTTATTTAGCTGATTGCAGCCTACAGGACTTGGATAAATTTCTAAGGACACGAAGAAAAATGAAACAGCAAAGTAGGAAAAACAGGGTTCAAGAGAGAGCACACCACTTTCAATAACTCTCTAATTAGAAAGATTTGTATTCCAGTGTGTGTGGTTTCCCCCACCCCTGCCTTTGAACAGCGGTAATGCACACACAAGCCTAATGAAACATTCCCGATAAGAAATCCTTCCCCCAATGTTGACTGCCTTTGCTTATAAAATCCACACTAAGCACCATCGCATTCCCTCCTTTCTTTTGCTAATATTGACCTTGTAAGGGGCTAGGTTTTTCAGTTTTAATAAATCAGTCTCCGCCTGATTACTACAGAGCTTTCTTGATTTGCATCGGCTAAGGCTCTAGCCTGATGCTATGTTCTGAGCATGAAATGAAGGCTGAAGTTGGTATTAAATGAAGTTGACCCTGTCCTTTAATTTGCGGTCCACGGAGGAACGCCCAAAACATGAATTGCCAGGGCTGTATCATTTGTGTCCCTCAGACAATCATAGTTCAGGTCACACTGCCAGATTTTGTGACTAAAACCCAATTGAAAACCTGGGCATGTTTGTTCTGGCCCCATTTTTATATCTGGGATAAAAAATTATCTCGGTGCCCTTGCTCAGGTGTCATGACAGTTAACAGGAAAGAGTCTGCAATGGACAGGAGATGTAAAAAACTGCAATCCATCTCGTGAATTGCACGTCCCTGTGGCAGACTGAATTCCTCCTGATCTTGCTCCTAACAAATTCAGTATTTTATTGCATCTTGCAAATTTTAATGCGAATCATTTGCAGTCTAAAAGTCAATGAAAAGAAAATGATTTGAGTGTAACCACTGTGGCCTTTCAGAGGAAGGATTATGCCATGGAGAACTGATGTGCAGTCATTTCTGTGTGCATCTCTTTCTATTCAGTAGCTGGCCAAATCTTGTCTGGTGTCCTCTAAGAAACGGGGGGATCTTTTGTTAGTTTGTTGCTTCAAGTTGAGCGTTTCTTGTGAGTGCTGAAACGCTTAATGCTGAGGTATCTCTGTGGCTTTTCAGATCAGTGCTCTGATTGTGAAGACATGAAGGGGGGAAAAAATGATGGGGAGGGTTTGTCACCTGGTTTCATCTGAACAATTGCTTTTCCCCCTTGGTCAGATGTAGGACGTAACAGGAATCACCTAAACGTAGACAGATTGCAGTAACACACATGATGGTTCCTTATTGGTTTCCTTTACGTATGCTGCTCATTTCCCAAGAGGAAAGGGCGGCTAATACTGCGTATTTTTTTTTAACATAAACCAAAGGGAAGGATAAGCCAGTGCATATGAAAGGATTTCTTTTTTCTCCATATGCACTGAATTGAATTGCAATTTCCTCCTCTCATTTTTTCTCGGTTCTCTGTACGTCAGTGACAGCCAGGTATGTTTGTAGTCCTTCGCTGGCATATGTTCATCGGAAGGAAGCACGCGGGTAGTGAGTGGACACACATTGTGCAGTGACAGGGTTTTCAGACACAGCCCCGTGAATGAATTGACGCTCCTGCACTAAGGGGCAGTGCAGCCAGCCCTCCCTGGGGGAGGAGAACCTTTGCACACCCCACTTTTAGCTTATTGCAAAACCTTTCTCTGTCTGTTTTATGTATTTCACTTCTTTATTTGGATGTTTAGATAGCTGTTGCTATTGCTTGTGTTCATATATATTTTGCATCTGCATATCTGAGCATCTCACAGTCACATCACCACCTTGTACCCCGCAGTGAAGTAGGACATTGCTCTCTTTCCCTGTGCGGAGACTGAATACAGCCTTGTCCAGTAATACACATCATTACCAGGTGGGGATAACAGTATTTGGGAGTGGTTTTTGAATGTGCAAGAAAGTAGACAAGGTCCCATTAGAAGTAGACCAGCTGTCTTTTGATATCTGGGAAAAATCTTTCTCTGTCTGTCTTTCTCTCTCTTTCCTAATGGATTTTCTAGCTGTTTCTTTGAATAAAAAATTAATAATAAGAAAAGCTTGTAGCTGGTCCCTGGGGTGGAATAGTGGCTAAGGATGAAAAAGAATGATTTGAACAAACAGTCTCAGGAGGATATATGAAGTGCTAGAAGTATAACTTCTATAACTAAAGGGAAAAATATATAACTGAAAATATTTGCCTAGTTCAGCAACTTCTCTACTAAAACTTAAGCCACAGTGTTAGTAGTTTGGAATAGATTCCAAATAGGTTTTTCAAACCCACCTGGACAATCTAGGAGGCAATATTTAATTTTCAAAATAGACATAGATGCCCAAGTCACATAGATTCCTAAGGACGAGCTCTGTAGATGGCATTTGGATGCCTGAATATGCAAATAGGCATCCTGTGGGACTTTCAGAAGGACATAAGCAAATCAGGCAGCCAGCTCATTTTGATTTTAATATGAGTTCCATGCCTAACGTGCTTTTTATGCCTCCTCCTTTCTGCAGGGATTTACCTTCTCTAGCACCAGACAGTTTGAAAATGATACTTGGAAACATAAGTCACTTTGCCTATGGAAAACATACCCTAGGGTTCCTAATAGCCACGCTGACAAAACGTGACCTGGAAAGGATGCTTCCTCATCTGACACAGGTCATGTGTAGCTGCTTGAAATACTGGCCAAACATTAGCCCTCTCTGCCAGCCCTATCTGCCAGACTGTCATTCAGTGTTCCAGGCTCCGAAAAGCAATCCATAAAGCTCAACCGGTGAAGGCTGGGCTGGCTTGCATTTAACAAGCATTAAATAAGGAACTGCTTTGATTTTCCTAGACTAACCCACGATCCTATTCAGAATGCATTGCAATAGAAAACTTCCAATTTAAATATAAAAAATGAGAGCGGAATGTATTTTTTGTGGCTCTTGCTGCTACATCGAATGCAGCGTTGCTGTGCACTCTGAATGGATTCAGTGCGCTCTTTAGACTGACCTTGCTGCCATGGTTGGAGCATCTTATTGAAGACCTTTCCCAAACTGCAGTAAACCAGACCCATGCGCTGGACTTTGGTAAGGTTGGAAGTGGCAGCGAATGGGCATGAACTGCCCTCGTGACCTCCCTTGGGGGCTGGGAGCAGACCTCCATCCAGAACCTCCCTCCACCTTGCCAGCAAGCTCAGGGCACGTGGGGAGCTCACTCACCCTCCTCTCCACTGCCCCCACCCCGGCTTTCTTTTGTTCCTGGGCTTGTTCATTAAGTAATTAATCTCATTCTGCTGATATGAAATTTTTCTATTAAAAAAAATCATCAGTCAAAACAACATTTGGGGAGAGGGGGAGGGAGAGGAGTCCTCCTCACAGTTTGTTAATTGGTTCTTTCACCTGACAGTAGTTTGTGTCAATTAACTTGATACTTGGTGAAAGTGAAATTAATCCACCTGGGTCAAAAGCAGCTATTAATTTTTAATCAAAACAAAATGCTCACTCGACAGATTTGTAGCTGCACTTAGAATAAACAAGATATGCATGAGGTGGAATGTGCCACCAGGCTCTGCTCCATGGAGATGCTCCTGGGGATAAATTTTTTTCCTCTCCTGCAAAAGGGCAGAAGTGAGGCAAGTCAGCTGCTAATGACGTTCTTCTTCCAAAGAGGCTGTTTCCCCAGGGTACGTATACCCTTTCCCTAGTGTCTTTCTCCCCTTGAAATCCCAAACTTACTCTTTCCTGTAATAGACTTGGTTGCCCCCTGTGCAGCAGGACTGTCACAGTAGCACCCGTGGAGGGACATAGATACAACTGCTCCCCTACGACTGTACACTGCAATACACCTTGACGCCTTCATCTCCCTTCCCCAGGACGTGCGAGATGTCACTTCTTCTCGCCGCCTTCTGCGAAGCACCCAGAGGTGGTCACTTCCCTCCCCTCTCCCTGCGGCACGCTGTGGTACACTTGGACGCAGGCACATGTCCCACTGCTGAACTTCATAATAAGCCCAGATACGTTTGCTTCCCTCCACGGCAATGCATACTCTTCTGCATTGCTCATCCTCCTGAGACTTCCCACTCCGTGGCCTCTCTGTTTGATGCAGAGATGATGACCTTTGTGATAAGCTGATTAACCCTGTTTCTGCTTCTTCCATGAAAAGGAACAGAGAGCAATAAGCTGTCCCAGGATCTCTTCTATCCCATGCACTAAAAAAAAATGAGGGAAAAATCTCATAGAAACTCCTCATTTTTCCAAAAGGAATGATGTTCCAGGCGGCTAGCTAGCCGTCATATCCAGTTAGATTAATCTAGGAAGTAGACAAAACCAAAATGTTTAGATTAGGGCTTGCTTTTGGGTATGAAATGACTAGATACTATTAATAACAGACTGTGTCAGGGCCAGGACTTGTTGGGGTCATGCAAGTTTTCCTTTTATGCTGATGAGCTAAAGGAAGTCTAGGTGAAATAAGCCTGTCGTATGTACAGAAAACCTGATGTCAAAACCACTGAAGGTGGTTTAAAATTCCTTTTCACTCTCCTCCTGTCTGTCTGTCTTTCAGTCCATCTCTTTTTCCTGAAAGCTTCTTTCTCTGTTAGACTCTTGGGGAACGAGGTAGGAAAAAAACCAACTTTGCTACCTACCAAGTGCAGCACTGCAGCTCTTGGATGGTGGCCCCAGGAGCTTGCTTAGTGCTCTGAGGAACAGACTAGCTGAGAACCACGCCAAAGGCAATGTAGCAACTCCAACCTGGGTGTCAGAGGTCCAAGGAGGGCTCCGGAACGGAATAGCTGGAGTGCTGCTGACACCCATGTGTGTCACAGGTACTAGCAGAAAGCAAGGGAGAGCAAGTTGTCTCTGTTTTGTGCTTGAGGTGATAAGACACAAGGTGTTAAGGCCAAAGCTCTTAAAATAAATCTTTTGACATCTTATTTTGTAGGAGTGCTCTATTTTGAACTCTGAGCCTAACTCTTAAGAGTGCTAGAGATGCCCACTTCACACCACATCACATCTTGGAGATGTCAGTTGTTGGGCAAAATCAAATGGGACATAGTGGGACATATAAGCAAAGCATCACCTGCCAGTTGCATTTGGAAGAGCAAAGTATTGTTCTCCAGCCAGCACAGTACGTTCCTTCTCTTCTGGAGATGAAGGATGGAAAGATTAATGATAAACTGGGAATAAACTGTTCCACTGAGCGCCAGGAGGAAATCCCCATCAGAACACCGCAGTTGAAGCGCGGTAGGGTTGTGTGTGTGATTTTTCTCTCCTCTGAAGCACTGGATTGCAGCGGTGCGTGCGTGGCTCTGTAGTGTGACCAGCTCACTCTGTGACTTGACCCTTTCCGGTGGAGGAACTGGCAGTGCTTGGCATGTGTAGTGCCATCGCAATTAGAAAGCACTGGGAGATCTTAAATGAGATGTAAGTCACGCTGTACTCCACAGTGCCTTACTCCTCTTGTAAAATGGTTCACCGGGATGCACGCTCACTATTTTTCTCTCTTTCTCATTAGTTTGTAGGCAATAAAAGCAAAATGTTACCTGTTGGCTGTCAAAGTACCAAGCCTTAGAGGAGATTTTTTTCCCTTTTTTTTCCCCTCTCAAAGTAGTATCACGTCTTGAGATTTTTAGACACTAATTGGATTTTTTTTTTTATTTAACTATTGTGACTATCATTTTATGAGGTGAATATGTCTGCATACCCAAGTGCTGTGGGCAATTTATACCTGTGCATCTTATTACCCACTCTTGTGCTGATTTGGCCAAATGGATCAGAAGAGTGCATCTATTTGAAGTACTGTATTAATCAATAGCGTATAGCACTCCTTGGCGCAGAGGTAGCGTCATCTAATATGTGATGCTGCTCTTTCATGTGTTTCGTTTTCTGATATTGTAATTAAAGTAAATCATAACCTATATTCTGGAGTTAATAGATATTTTTATTACATATGCTGAAAGAGATAAAATGGTTGCTAGTTCTTCTTTCTCTTCCAGATATGTCTGGTCCACTTAGCTCTCAGGATTGCCTTGAGAATGTGTAATTTGGATTATTGTTAGGATTTTAACAAGAAAGAATATATTCTTCAATGACAGGGAAAGGCATGTAAGTCAGTGAAACAGGAGTGACAGACTCCTCCAACAGAAAATGTCTCATATGCAAAGGATATTAATAGGCAACAGTGAGACAAGGATACGGTTCAGAGCATGGAGGGACCAAGTCTGCTATGTATTAGCAGTAATAGGAGTAGAGCTAATAATAACAACAACTTTATACAGGCAGACTGATTAACTGGCATTTGCTACAAGCCTTGATGTTCTTCTGGAAGGTGGTGCAAGACCTTTAGTGAGCATAAAGCACCTGGCCCTAGGTTACACCTAATTCAATATAAGAGGTTTTCAGCAGCAAAGCTCAAGCTCAAGCTTGGCTCAAGCTGGGATGCTCTGTATGTGCTTCATCTGAATGGAAACTGCCAGGTGGTGGATTGCTTGGAGCATCCCCGTGTCCACTTCTCTTTTGTACACTTTCCAGGCTGATTCTGGCTCTCCAGCATTGTGAGAGATCAGTCTCAGGCAGTATGTTTGTGTGGGACATAAAATAGCAAACCTCAGAGGATACAATGCACCTCTCTATATTGTTCTACTTTACCCATTCCTTGCTCTTATCTTCCTTTCCTTTACTTTTTTAATCATTTCTTGGAGCAACATGTGAAGTCTGCAAACAATGTAATGCTTTGACTAGTGGAAGCTTGTATTTCTGATGACTTATTTGCATGTCTTGTAAATGGGTAATCTTTTTTCCCTTTCAAGGTGATGCAATTTAGTTGCAGAGAGATTAGGGAGCTTGTCTAAAGTCCTAGAGGTTCATAATCAAAAATGTTCCTTCCTCCCTTTTTTCCCTCAGCTTATAAGCAATAGGAAAGACTTGCAAAAGCAATTCTAAGCACTCGAACAAATAATATGTATCCACATGAGAAGCCTGTACCTCGTAATATTTGTAATGACTTAGATGCAGGGTGTAGCTAGGGATTAATGACTAACTGGCGTTAATGGGCCTCAGACCATCAACCACTTCTCTGTTGGTCATTAATCCCCAGGAAACAGTCCGTGCTGAAACTACTATCGCCTAATTAGAACATGGTTGGCCAGTTGCAGCACAGCACTGTCTATGGCTTTTGGGAGGATAGAAGGAATAAAACAGCTTCAGGAACCTGTTGAGTATGAGATGTATCTTCTCCCATTTGTGAGATGTAGGCACGTGTCTAGAGACAGGCAGTATCCTCAAGGCAAGGCTTGATTGATGGCTGGTTGGCTGGACTTTGTCCCTCATAGTATTTCTTGGGCCCTTTTTTCTGGCTGAGGACAGACTCTCTGAAGGAAGGTCTACATTTCAAGGCAGAGTACTCCAGATTCTTTTAGAACTGCTGCTAAGAGCTAAATGACAGTGAACTGTATTTGGTTAGAGATGATAAAAACACTTTTTTTTTTTTAATGGAAAATACCAGTTTTAAGTCTCTTCACAAATTCATTTAAAATAGCGCAATAGCATGGAACATCCCTGCTTCCACATTTCATGTCTACTTATTTCATTTTTCCTCCTAGCCTAGGGCCATAAGGGAAATACACTTTGCCCATAGCTTACGTAAAAGATAAAGGAGATTCAATTCCTTTCTACCCTGAATAAGCAGTGTATCCATGTGGTCCTGCCTCACTCTTCAGATTTGGAGAAGAGGACATCCCCTTTATTTTCCAGGAGTCCTTAACCACTGTTCAAGCCCCAGTTTCAAGAAGATCCTGGGTCATTCCTTCCTGTATGCCAGCCAGGACAGCAGCAATATTAACCACCCAGCGTGTCCCTAAACAGCATAAGCATAATTGTAAATGCTAGGTATATGATCCAAAGCCCAGTGAAATCTTTCTAAGGTCTTCACTGGTTTTGGATCAGGACCCTGAAGTGCCTGGGTGTGATGAACTGAGCTCTGTAGTTTCTACCATCTGTGCTGGGCATGAGGTTTGTGCTTTCCATGGGATCCACTGCAATTAAGATCACTCTTCCCAACCTCAGGCTGATCTTCTGTTTTAATGTATTTTGACAGTCTAGGTATGCAGGCCTGCCCTTCTCTGCTTTTCATTATCCATGAATAGCATTTAATGCCAAAACAGAGGGGGGAAGACAAGCTTTTTCCACAGCCTTATGTGAAATACTTAACATTTAAAAGTCTTTAGAATATACTACACACACATTCCACTTTTACAAGACCAATATAACACTTTCAAAACTTTTATGAATTCCAGCATGTAACCAGAGTAGTTGTTAGCCTGTTTTGAATAAGCCATAATGGCTTGGCCCTGAAGCTGCATAGTTAGCAAATCCCTGCTCTGTTTACGAGCAGTAGTTTTGACCAGGTCATTGGGAATGGAGTATGATCAATCTCCGCACTCTCCTGCCATGGGTACGTCTGCTGAGTTCAACCTAGTTAAAATTTTAGGAGCAGTAAATGGGGAGATCATGAGAATGAGGTGATATTTTAATCTATATTTCCAGGCTCCTTGAATCCTGCAGCACCAGTTATTCTCTAAATGCTTTCCATAAGCGTACAACCACGCAGCTGCCAGGACAGCAACAAGCTGGAACCTGCCTTGCATATCTATGGCAGGAGGTTATGGAAAGTGAACGCAGCACAGCACGCTACTACCTTCCATGCTGGTGTCCACAAATACTGTGACACTGCTAGAAATTACAATGTGACTCTAGAGCTGCAGATATGATGGTGCTGATGCCTCTTGTGAGGCATGTAAATATTTTGGAATTTTGCTAAAGGTTTGTAGGCACCAAGGAAAAAGAAATGTGGCGTGAAAGATTGACCAGCAGGTCAGCATAAAGTAACCAGAGGTTATTTGCTGTACTTTATGCATCCCAAATCATTGTTGGAGGAACTATACAGCCTTTATATGGATTTCATTCAAAAGCTTCATAGCTATTGGGAATTATGGTCTGCAACACCCAACTGCATTAGAAGCAGCAGGCATATTTATAAAGCATAGTTACTTTCCAGGAAATGTTTAACATTTTAACCAAAATCCTTAAAACCAAACCTCTTCCATCTCTTGACAATTGCCACATGTTGTGAATTTTGCACCAATAAATGCGGTCCATTATCTACTCAGAATAATGGGCAACTAGTGGATTTGAATTTAATATCCGTAATATAACTTTCAAATTTTGATGGAAAGGACCAATAGTAGACACTTTAGTGCAGAATTTCACTTCTGGCCTATGCGACAGCCTTTACTTCATTCACCTTGTTTCTTTCATGTCTTATCATCAATGTCTTTAGCAGAGTAAAAAGAGAAAATAGTGTTTTGCTTTGAAATAGTGAGATCCTTTGGTATTTTGTCTGAATGGTTGTGAATTGTGGTTCTAAGAGTGTTACATAGGGAATCTCCGTCCTCTTCTCACCGATGCTTTCTTACTTAATATTCTGGAGACTGCCCTGCTTGGCAGTGGTCTTTTCTTCCAGCTGAAAGCGGGGCACATCCTTTAGCAATCTGACATATCTATATAGCACCTTGATGCTCCGAGTCTGAGGCTTTGGGTGACTCCTGATATTTGGGGCAGGCTGTAATGGCTGGTAAATGGTTGATCTTGGTTGTAAAGAGAGATCATTGTGTGGCCATCATCTGTAGCTCATGTCTAAGACTAGTGAATTGTCATAAAGTGCCCTGCAGATCACAGGTCTCAGGGACTGCTAGATGTACATTTGACCAGTAAGAGCACTGTGTCCTCTCTAGCAATAGAAAGCATTTTGTTTAATCCGTTTACATTGGCGTGGCCAGAAGAGTAAAGCATCTACAAGAATCCCAAGATTATTTGGTATTCTGGAAGCAGCCTTCTTCACAAATTTATTTCAGTTACACAGCAGAAGGGGATCCTAGCTGGGAGCCAGAAAGAATTCTGTTACCCGGAACGATAGCTAAATTCCTAGTGAAGGAGATTCTAGTTTTTGCAAGCTCTTTGGGATGAATTCTGTAATAGCTTTAGAAAGTCCACAAGCAGGCTAGGGCTAGAGACTCAAACACTGCCAATACTAATCACTGTAAAAGTGATGTTTTCTTTTTTCTTTTTGTATTTTTAGCCATATATAGTCAGCAGCTCCATAAATTGAACTTTCTATAAGCAGAGGGAGAATATGTGGATTTGTTTTACATACCTCTTAACTTCAGTATTGTTTTTACATTATAGTGTGATATTTCATTCATTCACGTCCTCTTTTTTTCATTGTTATTTCCTTAACAATGAGATCAACCTATTATAAGAATGATAAGAAAAGAAAAGAGGAATCAAAAAAATTCTCCTAAAAATGTGATCAGGTCAAGTAAGAGGAGTAGCATAGACTATTGAAGATGAAGACTATTTCTTTTTTAATATTGGCTGTTTCGGGCATGCATCATCTATTTGTTCCATTTGTGAAGCAGCTGGTGTAATAAGAGTCCTTATCCACAGCTCGGGTTCATAGGTCTAATCACAGTATAAAGAATAAATAGTAGAAGTAATATGGCATTTAAGATCTAAGTAGCTGTTGTGCGCTAAGATTTTTCAGCCTTCCGAGAGTGCCATTTGGTTTAGATTTAGTGTAAGTACAGAGATGCACACATGCGAAAATGCTTATAAGATTCAGGAGTTGCATCCTTCTGTCGTAATCCTTAAAAACAAGTAGATATTCAAATCCAAGTAGGAAAAATAATCTTCATTTGATCAGGATTTTCCTTTAAATAATCGTCTTTCATTTCTAGACATACATTTGGCATAGTTCAGTAAAAATAAGTAATTTGCATCAAGGCCCCTAATCTCAGTTCCCTCCGCTGAGAAAACCTCCAAACAAACACAAAGTCAAAAAACCCAAGCCCTTTGCTCTGCAAATCTGAGCGTCTCAAAAGAAACAATTGTGGCTTAAGGAATGGGATCCTAAAAGAAAACAGCGCAATAACTCTTCCCTAACTCAGTTCACTTCTTCAGCCACTGTCAATTACTCATATGAAAACCAATTTTAAGTGTATTCTTCAAGGTTAAATTCCCCAGAAGCTTGTGGAATGCTGCCAGGGGCTGTGAACCTTCATGCAGGTCACCCACTATCTGAATCCTCTGTTGCAAATCACTGCTCTCCCCATTACTCCTTTGGCATGTACCTGATTTGGTTGACATTTCCATAATTAATTTATAACAGCAATAACCCTGAGATAAGCCTATTTATAGATTTGTGCAAGCTGTATAAGACTATAGATAAAATCTTGGTTCATTAACATATTTAAAGTACTTGGGAGACTTTTGCCTCAGAGTGTAGTTGGTGTGATTATCAAATTATACGACAGAAAGCTCAAGTGTTTAACGTGCATTCAGCGCCTATGAGATGGTTTCCACTTGAGATCACAGGGGTAATTCAGGGTATAGAAATACCATCCTATCTGTTGACCCAAGTAGTTCGGTATACTTCCAGGTATGGTACGGTATGGTTTGGGAAGGCACTTTCTAACCACCCGCTACTGTTTTTCAGATACTGCCTTTCAGTAAATTCATGAATACTTTGCATCCAATTCTCTGTAGATTTCTTTCTCCTTCTGTCATTGACATCAGTGCAAAGTCAAGGGTAAAATACTGCCAAATCAGAAGTATACTCATTCAGCTCTCCCAGGTGTAAAAGTTATTTTATGAGCTGCACGCAAGAGAGAATTTGATTGTATACGTTATATCTCTAAATCATCTACAGTATCTAATGGTTTTCATACCAAGAAATGGTTCTCATACTTTCCAAAAGTCACACACACTCTGCATACGAGACAGCGTGGCTTACCTTCGTCTATGCTGTGCATTTAGGAACATGTAGGAGATCCCAAACAAGCTAAATTAGACAGGACAAATAAAGTTAGCAATATAAAAATTATGGACGGTGAAAAAAAAATTCAGTTCTTAAGTTAAAATTAGGAATAGAGAGGGCAAAATAAGTGAAGAGAGCGTTGCCTTTTAAAAAATACATTATTTTTGTCGTGGCTCCATACTGAAAGACACCCCAGTGAGTTCCTCCTGCCAAAGGCATTCCTAAGATATTTTAACACAAAAGTCTTACAAGAAGACTTTGGTCTCCCAAGAGGCTGTACTGAAATCAAGATAAAAGAGCCTCGTATCTTCCTGCATGAGGAGCAAGGTGGTCCCCCTTGACTTGCTGCGCTCAGTGCTACTCATACTCTAAGACAGGCTCTCAGTGATGGATGGAGAGTCATCTTCTGTCCATCTGCACAGATAATTGCAAATCTGCAGTTGGCTGTGTGGCAGAGTTGTGCTTATTACAGACCTTAAGATATTTAATTTGTAAACACTTAATAAAGCATAGCCTACAGTAGCTTGGTTGGTCTTATCTGTCAACCAAATCAAAATCAATATGTCCCTGGGGTATAAGCTATGATTGTCTGGGCTGCGGAGTCTAATAGGATTAAGTGTTTGGGACCCTATCTAACATTACAGTCCACAATCCTAGTTAGAGAAAGTTAAAGACCAGCTTGCCACTGTAGCAGGCATGATTGCTTAGGGGTCTGAAAAATCATTAAAGCTTGTCCTCTTAAACGTTGATTGTTCCCTAGTGATTTATTGACAAAACACAAAAAGTGCTCTATACTGCACTCTAATTATATGTATGAGGCTAGGAAATCTCATGGGAAATTAAATAAAATTTACAGCTTGATGGTTTTATGCTCTTGGGAGACATACCTTCTTAATAAGATCTTATAGCTGGGAATATTTATGAGGTTAAAATCTGTGGGCTTGAGCTAAGACCTGACCTTCTCAAAGGGAGGGGTTCTTCATTTTTCTTTACGTAAATAATGTCAATGACAAACAAGGTATTCAGAAATTATAACAAGGGGATATAGTGTGAAATATCAGGCATTTATTTTCAATACTAATCAATAGGCAGAATTTCAAAGGTAGAGGATGAAATAGGGAAGCTGCACGCCATTTCGGACATTACAAAATTGGTGTATGTCCATTTGCAATCAGTCTTCTGCTGCATTCCTCATGTGGCCATGTGAGTCCAGCCAAAAGTTGTGAAGACCACTAACTGTGGGAATTCCTAGGCTGTCCAATTGGGGTGACTGTAAAAATAATTTATATATGTATATGTGCATATGCATAGTTTTCCCCCTTGAGAAAATAATTCCAAATATAGCAAGACTCCGACTCATTACTCCCAAACATGCAGATCTGCAGCCTGAGCCATAACTAGTGAAACCTTGGAGCCCCAGGCCTTGGAGCATCTCTAAAAATCCCATCTTGGTATTTTAAAATGGACAGATATTTCATGCGATCACTTATGATATTTGACAATTAATTTTAATTTGTGACTTAGAGTAGGGTTAAGTGAGAAAAGCGCATCAGTATGGTGATAACAGCGTTGCTGAGTTCCCTGGTTCACAGGTAGTGAATTGGTACAAACTTGGCTGTACAATAAGAGAGACGTATCCTTTTCCCCGCATGCTGGGGCAATTATGGAATAATACAATTAGAATCAAAGATGGTAACAAAATTAGTCAAAAATCCCATGTGAAGTTTTGAATGTTTTATTCAGTCGAACCCTTTGGAAGCTGGCCTACTAGTAAAAACAAGAAGGACTTTCCTAGTCACTCTTCAATGTAAAGGATAATTAATATAAAGGACAATTCTCTCTAGGCCCTGAAGCAGTTTTTGATTAAGGCACTTAACTGGGACTTTGGAGAATTAGGTGCAACACTTGGTTTTGATGTAGAGCTGCTCTGTGATAGTGGGCAAAGAATCGAATCTCTCTGTGCCTCAGTTTCCATTTATAGATAGGATTGTGATACTTTCTTTATCTCTCTTTTCTGCTCATACTGTATGCTCTTTGAGGCAAGGACTATATGCCGAGCTCCAGCACGCTCGGGCTCAGCAGGGGATTCTATCTGTTCCTGTTGTCACAGCCACAACACGCGGGTTATCCTTTATCTCGGTAACTTCTGAATGTGCACAGTGATAACTCTCACCAACTTTTCCCTGCCGTCATCCTCCTCTTATTCCATAATGAAAACAGAAACAGCTTAATTAGAATATGTTTGACAGGGATCCGCAAAGAAAAGATACACACGCTCCCAGTTGTACAGGTTGATTGTGATGCTGTTGCTAATTGAAAAAAAAAAAAAAAAAAAAAAAAACACCTCTCCTGATGCCCTTTTGTCATATGTTTAAAAGGGAAAGGTGGAGGGCAGAAAGGGGAGAGGACCAAGGAGTGAGTGTGACCTCCCCTCCAGTATGAGAGATGATGTGTAGTTATCTGCGCTCTGGACTCCAGCTTCTCCTCTCACTTAGCTGGTGCAAATCAAAAGAAGCTCCATCAAAATGTATGAAAATATTTCGATGCAAAATACCTTGGCGTTAAATGCAAGGAGAATAAGCCTCTGTATATTAGCTGCTCCTTCTCCCAAATCCTTCTAAATTGAGCAGGGCACGCGAATCAGATTTGTGTTCCTACAAGGCTGCCTTTTCATGTAATATTTCCAATCATTTATCTGGCAGACTTGCCTAATTTCTTATTCCCCCTCTCTCTGCGCCCCTCCTCCCCACATGCACACACCTTATTTTTGCCCTTCTGCATACAATGAAATGTCTGATCAGTTCATGGAGAGCTTAGAAAACCTGTGCCTGAGATGAAGGAGAAATTTATTAGTGAAAGACAAGACTCCCTGATAATCAGGGAGTATTGAAATCCCTGATTTAATTTGAATATGGTACGGAGCATGTCTCTTCCTGCCTTCATTACGAGAAAGTCTGTGCCTGATAATGTATCCTTTTACTTAAGAATATTATGTTGAGGAAAAAATGCTTGATGGGCCACTCTAGCTGAGGTGAAAGGTTTTGGTATGTTTTAATAAAGATGGATATCACTAAGAATGTTTGAAATATGTGGAAGTAAGATTTGTTACAAGTTACAAATCAAAGCCTAAAAATGTCACTTATCTCCTAATGATACTTCTACACAGATTATTAATTTCATTTTAGGAGACCAATGAATGTTACATTTTTATGACATTGATTAAATGTCTCACTGCCATCCCCCCATCCATCCTTTTCATTTTCAAAAATCCATATCCGACTTTAACAAAACCCAGCTCATAAATTTGTGTTTTACTGCTCACCAAAGCAGAGTTGGATAGCAATCCGCCTGCTAACTTTATGTTTGCACTCTTCTAATCTCAAAGAATCAGCGGGCTGGCTTTCTTTTTTTCCTATCCGAACAGTATTTTAGATGTGAAGAATGTTGTTCGGTCTTTGCCCAACATCTAGAAATGTGTTTCTGCATAGACAACATGGCTAGCTCCACCAAGAGTTTTAGAAGAGGTCATAGGAGGTACTGTTTGGTGACTTCAAGAAAATCTCTTGGAATAGTAGTATTTAGATTGTTCCAGCTTCTCCCTTTGGGAACTGTGTCACCAACCCTCTGGTTACAGACGGGGATATACCATGAAAGAGAAGCTAGCTATATAAAAATCCATTGTATTGATTGATTTGCGTCTTTTCTGTATGTGCTTTGGCTGAGATTTGGGCAAATTCCATAAGGTTGCAGACCCATGAAGGCATTTATTTCATTTTTGTTCTCATGCAGATTTACTCTTGTAATGCTCTTTAAAGCTGTGTGATGGAGAGGAACTGGCAAGAAGGTCATGAACGGAAAGGGAACTTCCCCTGTCCCCTCTCCTACCTCCATTACAGCTCTGCCTCTGGGATTTACCAGTCCCCTATTGATGGTTTCAGGTGGGAAAAAAAAAACCTACAAGGAAAACAAATTAATCTCACCTCCAGCGAGAGGGGAAAGCCTTAGTCTTAACTGTCCCTAAATTCCAGTGTGCAGTAGGATTTGATATCCTGAACGCCTCTGGGAGCGAAGGCAAATTAGCACCAGTTCACATCCAATACATAAAATCTAAAGAGAGCAGCAATGTTCAAGGAGTCTAATTGATATTGATTTTAACCTGCTTGTCTTAACCGTTGCTTCTGTCTTTGAAATAAGTTACTCCGCTGCCAAGCTCCATGTCCCTCAGCCTTGTTTGATAAGCGAGAGGAGCTGCTGGGTTTCGCTCGAGCAATCGCTCAGTGCCAGAGCGCTCTGGCTGCTGAAGTCCTAGCAAGGTGGAGGATGGTTTCACAAGCTTTAGCGCTCTAGTCTTCCTAAGGAGAAGACCTTCATGAGGCATGATCAGAGCGTGGGGCGTCTTAGATATTGTCCAACCTCGGCACGTGGTGGTGAATGGAATAACCACGTCGCCAAGTCCCCCAAATTAATGATTGGACCCAGAGAGTCCAACAGATTTACCTCCCTGGTAGATGTGTCCCTCAGAGGCATTGCCTCTAGAGACAGCTTAGATGACCTAGAGCGGTCAGCACTAGACAGTGCCTGTCTGAACCTGTGGGCCTGGTCCTCAGGAAGTGCCAAGCCCTCTCGCAGGACGTGGTGGCTGAGGACCTTCGGGCCATCGCAGACCTTCGTCCCCAGCCGCTCCGCAGCCCCGCAGGGGAGGGCTCCTCTGGTGCACGGAGGCTTGCAGCGGGCAGCGCCATCCCTTCAGCCCCGTCTCCCCCTTCCCTCCCATCGCACGCTCAGACACATGGGACGGTTCATAAAGAAAAAAAAATATGGCATGTTTACAGAGAGAAATTTCAAGAAGTGTTAATTTAATATGCTAAAGTGTTCCCTTCAGCATTTTACCTTTGTTGTTGTTTTCACAAAACAGCCAAGACTAAATAATGAGCCCAGAGCTGTGCCCTTTGGTAGTGTGATACCTCATTACCCACGAGCGGCCTCCATCTGCCCTCATGGCTGCACAGGGAGCCATTACGATTATGATGGAAATCTCAGAAGCCATTACCAAGATGCAACAGAGGGCCTACTGCAGACAGCCTAATGGACTAATTTGTAATTGGGAGAGGGAAATGACTTAGCGAGCTCAGGCTCGGGTTTGATGAGTGTGGAAGTGCGCATGCTAAATGTGATAAATGAACAGGAATGCTTGTTTGCGCAGTGGGTTTTACAAGGCCTTCAATCTCTCCTGGGGATTGGAGGCGTGCTGACAAGTCTTGAGAAGCGAGGAGGAAAGGGCTCAGGGGAGGCGAGGAAGATGCAAAGAGAGTAGCTAAGGATAAATCGGGGAGGAAAACTAATGGCAATAAAAACGCAAGGAAATGGCTGCGTCTGCCAGGAAAGCAGTAATTAGGATGCTTTTTGCGTGCATATCTTTAGCCATTAAAATTGAAAATGAGAGTGCACCGTGGCATTTGCTAAGTTAGAAAAGAAGAAAAGAAAATCCCGCGTAGACTGAAGGGCAAGCGGGGTTTTAAAACCGCAGCTTCTGTCATGGGGTACGGCCTGCTTTGTGATCAAGCCCATGTGTTTAGCGCGGCCTAGTTAGATACCACGGCGCGCGGGACGAAGGGATTCCTCGGCCGCTGCTCTTCCGCAGAGCTGCACCCCAGGAGCGCAGCTCGGTTACCGCCGGCACCCCGGGTGAAGGTCTTGTGAGGTGCCTTTGTGGGATCCCGGAGTCCAAGTCCATGTCGCGACCAGGCCGTACAGAGACATACGTTGCATCGGTTTGAGTCTTGCGGTCTGTAGGAGACGCTGTGCCAATGCATCCCCCTCGGTCTGTCTTTTTTAGGAAGAGTTTTGTCTGGATGAGCTCTGGTTGTGATAGCACACACGTTGCCGTGAGTTTTCTGTAGATTTGCTAAATAGTAGAGACTTCACCAAATAACACACGTGCGTAGATTCAGACTCTACTTGTGGCCCAGAGACTCAGTGTCCTTCTGTGGTCTCAGCTTATAGCCAGGCCAAGATTCGCTTCAGCCACTCTTAAGCCTGCTCTTACATGGCTGCTGTAAGGCTCTAGAGCACCTTATGCCGTTATTGAAGTTAATTTCCCTCAATTTTAATGTCCTTTGCGTTTCCAAGGCGTGTAATGGCGGGGAGTGGTGGGAACGCCTATGCTTAGCGGTGTTTTGGCAGGGTAGGAAAGGGGGCTGCAGCACTCGCCCTCTTCCCTGGGGAAAGCCCTCAGCCCTTTAGGGCTCCACAAATCACCACCACCTTTTTAAAATACAGCTGTGTTTGCACAGGTAACCAAAGGAAATACAAAGTAAAAGTAAGTGGCGGAGTCTTGAGCAAGAAACATCCAATACAGCAAGAGGTGTGTGGTGGAAACACCGACTTCCAGCGCAAGGATACGCGCTCATTTGTTTGTGAGCCACTGAGAGAGAAATCCCGGCTGCTTAGCCGTCCCATGGACTCACCGTACAGCAGAATGCATCTGATGAATAAATTACAATAACTTTTGCATTTTTAGTCAAATGGCACAAGATTTTTTTCCTTCCCCTTTTCTCCCGTTTTCCCCCTGCAAGCATGAAATGTGTGTTATTGCTAGCGAAAGAACGTTTTCCAGTATAAAGTTGCCTTGCTTTAAGCCGATGAAGAGGCAAACCATTATCCAATACAGGCTATAGACTTTTCCAGTTTGCGTCCATTTGTTGCATCGAAGGACAGGTAAAAGACTGCCATTGTTTCTGGCACAGAGAATATAAGTAAAGCAAACTGCCGTTTGGTAGGCCAAATTCTTTCTTTTATTTATTTACTCTTATTTATAGACTAAACAGGATTTAATGAGGAAAAACAAGAGCAGAATTTTTGGTCTTGTAGCCAATAAATGCTACAGCTATTTCATAAAGTAAAGCCAGGGTTTAGAAATGTTTGCATTTGTGGCTGATCACTCGTAGCGTGAGCAGCGTGTACTGTGTTGACCAGAGGAGCAGCACGTGACTCCAGGGTGCTATTAGTGACTTGGTGACCCTATACAGATCATTTAATCTCTGTATATCTCTTGACAGAGTTTACAGTTCCACCTGTAAATAGGGTGTGTTAGCATTGACCTGCTTAGAAACCTGCGATGAGGCTTTAATTCATCAATATCTGGGAAATGCTTTGAGCTGCCATATAAATACAAGTCATTAATATATTCTAAAAATCTATTTTGGCTCAGTCTTGATACAGATGTGTTCTAGATAACTTTGTGCTATTAGTAACCATTTTAAAAAATCATTCCAAAGAAGAGTTTATAAAAGATTATGCAAAAATCCAGGGCATGTTAAAAGGAGACTTTAAGTCTCCTTAATGCTTGGATTGCCTTCATAGATGAGGAATGTTGTTCTCCAATAATTCATACCAGATCTGTGCCGTCTCTCATCTCAAATTTGTGGACCCACCATCGCACACTTCCATTTTAACCGGAGCACACAATTTTTGCTGACTTTACATGAGCTGCAAGAGGACAAATAGTAATAACTTATTTTCAAAGACCAAAGGAAAAAGCCTTACTTGCAAGTAGCTGCTGGACTTGCAAGTAGCCGCTAGACTTGAGCGTGACTGACTGTCTTGGAAATGGGGATATACGTGCTATACACACTAGCCATGTTTTTGGGGCCCGTATCTATAGTCTTCAGTGCCCAAAGCAGAGTGCCCTCTGCTTTAATGCTGCAGGCATACAGTGAGTCTGTAACCTCTGATCAATGTTAAAAATAGTATTAAAATAAGTAAAAGTAAATAGTCAACTGATTGAAATATGTACGTGGAAGCCTTCAAGTGAGGTGTAGCCAGCAGCACGTGGCCTCGTAACTGAATTCCTTGTTAATATGTATGGATATCTTCAGGCCTTTACCATCTGGTTTCCAAAGATTCGAAGTGTTCAAGAAAATAACATCTGTGTAGAAAACTTTTTGGCATTATGTTGGATGCATTCAGCTGGGACTGCTGGGCGAAAGGGCCATCTGATGAGAGCCCTGAGAAAGATCAGGGAGGAGGAACCTGCATTGTGCAGGTGGGAAAAGGCCTCAGATACTTTCTCATCCTTTCACTCACCTTTTTCCCCTGCCCCTTTGCAACTTGATCTTTTCATTTCTTTCTTTTCTGTCCTCCAGAATAGGCTTGCAGCCACCGGTGAACTACCACTGATGTATTATTGATGCATGGCCAACTGCTTCTCTCTCTCTCTTCAAAGCTGAAGCAGAGAACAACCCCATACAGACCTGCAGTGTAAATTTGCCCATTCCTGATGAGCTTAATGATACTCTGTTGATTAACATCAAATAAGAAATTAGTCCTCTGCTTTTGCCAACCACGCAAAAGCATGAAAACTTCCTTTTTACCAGTGTCATGTTCACCTATGCATTTATTAGCATTTTTTGCTTTCCTTTTAGCTCTGGGTTTTACTATGAGTGTCACTCCAAGACCTGTGTTAGCGATGTAGAGATTTATCTTGGCCGGTTTCCACGGTGACACCTAAGAAAGAGTCGTTTCGAGGCGCTGACCTGTCCTGTGCTATTTCATATGTGTGAAACGTCAACATTTTTACTTCTTCGGCGTTTCCGCAGAACACAGAGGTGCATAAATGGTCGGAGTCTTTAATAAATAGACATGTGTGGGTGCAGTTTAGATTGGTACGATGCCGATTCTGTAACAAAAGCATCACAGTTATACACAGCACCGGGGAATAAGTGAGGGAGAAGGAAAAGAACTCTGCTCTTATAAAGCGGCCGTTTCGCTTATAAAGAGCCAGTTGAAAAATATCTTGGTGAAATATAAAAGTATGACAGTGCAAGCATATATGTGTGCGCTGCAGGGACGCTAGGTTCCGGCAGAAAGCTGGCTTTGAGACCTTAAATGCTAAACTACCTGATGGGGAGAGGTTAGAGTTTATTCCCAGCTCTGCTTACGGGGTCGCAAGTAGCAGCTGGAGCAGAAAATTTTATGCAAGGAAGAGTGAGAGGCTGCTAAGGGGAGGCTAAGGGGGATGTGGTTGACTCCACCGGTTAGAAAGAAATAACTACTCAGTAACCTGTAGATGAAGAAGCGTGCCTTCCTGTTGGTGCTCTCGGTGAAAACCCAGCTAGAAGAATATAGCTGTAGCTGTAACAGTGTTTGAAGTGATTTTCAGAAGGAGAGTGTTATAGGAGGTAAACTGGCTGAAGGGATGACGCAGATAGGAAGTCTGTTCTGCAGATATTTAATATGCAGACTAGAGAAGGAATGCGCTAAGGGAAGGAGTATGCATTTTTAATGACCGCAAATGAGATAGATCTCAGTGTTACATTTCTTTTGTAAATTAGCAACTCATTCTGCAGCACTGGGCCATTTTTTCCATACAGAAATAACAAGAAAAGGAAAATTTGGGTTCTTACCACCCCGTCCCAAATTAACGTGTTCTGTAGTTCTACCGGGCTATGATCCGTTCTTGTTGTAGTTAATAGCTTCCCAGCTACAGACTACAAACCTCAAAGTTTCACAGTAGTTACTGAATATAAGTGATTTGTTTGCATTTCTCCTTTTTTTGTTCATTTAGGCATTTTGCTACATCCAGGGACCAGAATCGCAGGCAGTTCCTTTAAATAAGAAGGGGAAAGGTGAGGTGTGTAGGAGAGGGAGGGCCTAATTTTAAGTGCTAGTCAACTGCAACCACTGATAATCTGGAGTCTGTTCAAACCCATTTAGAGAACCATTGAATTTTTAAGTGCCTTTTGATTCTCTCTTTCATTTATTTTAACTGATCTGCAGGGATTAGGAGCTTGGTAGGGGAACACCATAATGCTTGCCAAAATGTGTGAATAATTAGAACGCCAACGATGTGTGCCAGATAGGAGGGGAGTATTCACACTTCTGATTAGATCCACTGCAATACCGTTGTAAATCATGGCTGCCAAGGTAACTCGGAGCTTTGTTAAGTTGCTGCTGCCGCGGAAGGCAGCTGTGGGGAGGCAGCGGATCTGTCTGGCTCTGGCTGTAGGTGGGGACTTCTTGAGCAGATAATTTATTTTGCTGCAAAGCAGGAAGGGCAAAGATTTGCAAGTGTGGTGTCACACGGGCAGTGCAAATGAGCTTTGGATGCTCACATCTATATGCTTGCTTAGTGCTAAAAATTATATGAACAGAGGGCGGGTTACTGATCAAAATCTGGAGAATATGGGAATCATTGCACTTCCCAGACCTGACCTTTGACAAATGTCAGTAATGGATGCAATGGCCTGGAAAAGAAAAAATAAAAAGAGCAGCAGGGATTATCTGGCACCCCTTCTCCTGACCCGTGACCTTCAGGAAGTTGCAAGGAAGAGCAGCCTATTCCTGATGCCCTGCGGTGCTCCCGCGTGCAGCCAGATGTGCAGGTTGGCCATTGAGGTCCTGCTTCTTAGCCTGCCTCGTGTTCACCAAGGGCTGCCACCAGTGACGGGCACCACTCTCACCAATTGCACTCTCCACTAGGTGTTTTACAGGGAGACTATTATTGATGCAGAAGGTTGGTTGAACTCCCAGGTATCACCTTATTTTATTTTATTTCTTGATAAGAAAAAGCAAACTGGGCTTGTAATTGAGTGTGTGCCGTTCCTTTCATGTGATCCCATATTGACTGACTCCACACGCCTGGTCCCGAAGGCACCATGCATCAGAGTCAAAAGGAGAACATGTGAGGCCCTGTTTCCAGATGAGGGGCTGAGTGAGTGCTAGAGCTCACTGGAGCATTAAATCACACCTACATGCGCTTCAGGTCGCCCCTGTAACGTTAACAAGTGCTCCACTCGCCGAGGAGAGAAAACACTCCTCAAAGTTAACAGATGTAAACCCCATTTAAATGGACACTGCCTGGTACAGTAGCTCGTACAGTCTTGAGGGGATCCAGCTGTCCTGCTACGGTGTTTAGCAGGGGCAGATTAGGACTGCCCTTGGATGTCCAGGTTTGGGGACATTGTGCAGGCTGTGTCTATGCCGAAAAGGCCGTATCTGCTGGCTCCTCCCTAAGCCTCCAGCGCTCAAGATAACGCTGCACTTCTCCCCTTCTTGTTCACCTGGAGTTTACCTGGGTGAGAAGACCAAAAGCTCAACCAGAAGCTGTTTCATGTTTCCCCATTCCTGATTTCTCCACCCCTCTTCCCGTCAGGTCTGTAAGTAAAGGCAAGTCTAGAGGGAGAGACGTGGAGTCCGCTGGCTCTTCCTGAGCTGCAAAGGACAGTACAGCTGGCTTGGGTGCCAAGGATGGAAAAATGACGGGAGAGGCTCCCGTTGCTCGCATTTCTTTGGGGCAACCTTTAAATCAGCTGTGTGTAACTGTGGACATCCACGTTGATGTGGGAGCTGAATGCTTTCGCTGCCTAGGAAGGAGGTCTTGCTGCAACTCAAAATACACAGCTCTAGGAATACTGCATTATAGCAAAGGATATTTTTTTCATCTTTATAAGTGATGTTAAACTACGTAACTTTTGGCATGTTACAGTTGTCTCATACCCTGTTGACAGGGCAATTTTAATAGGTGGTTATCAATTTGACATGGTCTTTTTTTCTTTTCCCTAAGAAACTATAAAACTGTTCTTAAAGCTGTTCTTAAAGCTGGCTCCCAAAGTGCAATAGTGGAAGGTTCTGTGGAGTCAGGGCATCACTGCTGGTGAAGGAAAGGGCAAAATTTTGGTAGAGAGTATGAATTAGGGATTTATCCAGTAGTGTTTGTAAGCTTTGATTTAAAAAGTGGGTGGAGAACTTTGAGTTATTGTTTTAGTTATTTAAATTTTGTAATAATTTTTGCCTCCTTTTAGTGTGAAAGGTTTGGGTTTTTTGCTTTTAAATTGTTCTCTTACCACAGTCAGTTTTAATTGTATGATGTGTGACATCTTGCTATTTTTTCTCCTTTAATCTTCCCTTTTTGTAAATGGATTGCATCAAAACCAATGCGTCTTAAATGAAACGAATTCAAGTCTATATACATTTTTCAGAAAGTCGAGAAAGATATCAAGGAAAAAGCCTTTTTAAAATAAAAAAAAGTTAGTTATTCCTCTGTTTGCAAAAACTAATGTGACGCATATGAATTGGGAAAGATTTCTTCTGCTTTAGTAACAGCTTTGAGGATCAGCTCACTCTTGTCTGGAGATGCTCTTGTTTCTCTCCTCTGTGAGACAGAAACCCCCTTTGAAGTGGAACAGCAATATGGAGACAGGGTAAAGGATCATGAAACAGGACATGACAGGGAATGGCTTGTAACCCAAATGGGGTGGTGAAAATGAGGAACACATGAGGAATGTACAGAGAGGGGAGAGAGAGACATCAAAATCACCTAACCATCTCTGATGGCTTTAGAAATGGAGAGAGAAAGAAGAAATAATGTGTGTGACTCCCTTTAAATCATAAAAACTATTTTTCACAATTCAGTGGAGGTATGAAGGAGATTTTTGTGGAAGGCTGTGATCCTTGTAAAGTCCCTGTGAATTGTTCAGTGCAAATTAACATTTGGCAAGGGGAAGAAAAAAATACCGTCAGCATCGCCTGGCCTTTTAACTGCATAGACGATGCCTGCGCACTGTGAAAGTATTGCTCTGTAAAAGGTCATGATCAATATTGGGCATCTTTGGTGCTGTGTCCTCTCTCCTTTGTGTCTTAGGCACCCAGTTTTACCTGTCAAAACCAGTTTAGCAAACTGCCATTCATCCTGCTGGTGGAAGTCAGGTTAGTCTTCTGCTCCCCTCTGTCATCCCCACCCCTCCGCCTCTCCTTCAAAAGCTCAGCGCGTGGGGTTATTCTTTGTGACACTGCACAGGTGGCTCGAACTGGCGTACAGGAAGATTTGGATCAGAGAGAACTTTGTATCCTGGCGCCTGATTTCTAATGGCAAGAAATTGGTGAGTGCTTTTCTTGGTTGACTTTCAGCCTTGATGGTGTCACCAAAAAAACTATTCTCAGGAGAAGGCTGTATAAATACACCTTTTTGCCCTTTGCTAGTCGAACGGACTGGGTGTTATCAGTCATCAGAGTAACGGAGACAAGAAGAAACTCTCTCTATAAGCAGATTAATGGTAGCTGCCTTTGGGTGGAGGCCTTCTTCCAGTGGTATTAGTCATTGGCAGAGAGGATGCTGGAATAGGCGGACCACTGGTCCCACATCCAACAGTTCCTGTGGTGCAGTGCAAGGCACCTTTCTTATTTTCCATGCTGATCCACCTGAATGGGTAGCTGGGAATTCTGGGTTACTGACATCCTCTTGCTTCTTGGAAAATAGTTGAAAAATGGTGCTTTTTTGGAGGAAAAAAAAAAAGAAAAGAAAAAGAATTGAATGTGTTGCAAGAATGTACCTTCCGCATTTCAAAAGATTTATGGGTGTGAGTCTTTTCTGCCAATGGTATAAATTAGGAGCAATCTTTACTGCAGTTCCTGCAGCTGGATTGGTTTGAGTTAATCCTAAGTGAAGGAAGACTCCATGCCCTAAGTATGTCGTTTTTTTACAGAGAGGCATGAGGGCAAGAGGTCTAACAAAATCGCTTTTAACAAGTGGATTTTGCCACTGCTGTGCTTGCAAACCTCAGCTCAGCCTCAGAGATCCTGTTTTAGACAGAAAAAGGTACTTGCTCGCTCGTCCACTCAAATTGGCAGCAGCGTGCTAGCTGCTAAGGATGATGGAGCCCCGGGCTTGGCTGGCAGGGAATATTCTCCGCATCCCATCTGCATCCCTCTAGAACTTGACCATTAGTCAGGCTACTTCTAAATGATGCATCTCTTTTAGAGATTTCGCCTGATAACAAATGAAAGAGCATTTCTTTTTTTTCCGGCCCTCATTATGCAGGCAGCTGTGTGACAGCGGCCTGACAAACTGTGTTATCTCGGGCTTCCAGCTGCAAGCTGTTCTCATCAATACTGCTGCGAACTGCTTCCTCCTAACCCTTGCGCCTTTCTGCCCGTCTTTATCAGAATTTAATTTTAATGGGAGGACAGTCAAATATAATGCCAGATGTGGGGAGCAGATAGTTTCCTTTGTATGAGCACATGGCAGGGGAGGCCTTCTGAAGGAGCAGCCACAGCGAGCGCGGAGCGACTGTGCCGCAATCGTTATGTTTGATTCCTGGGGACTTTTTTTTTATTATTATGATTCCAAAGTTGCCATTTCAACCTTTCCTCGCGCTTGCCATGGCACCGAATCGGAAGCCGAAACTGAACAACAAGAGAGCTTTAATTTAAAAGAAAATTAAAAAAAAAAAAAGAAATTTGCATCCGTCGGTCCGAGTCTGCCAGGACGGCAGAAGCCTGCTCGCTCTTTCAGCTTCTCCTTGCAGCTGCTCTAACGTACCCACGAGAAGTGCAAAACAGCTGCAGGAAAATCATGTTTGGCGCTTCCTGAAATTAGTATTGCTGAAAAACAGGACCTCGTTGCCTCAGGTAGAGCCCCCCAACCTCTGGCAGGGAAGGGACAAGCAAATCTGGGTGGGCGCAGGGTACGCTCGGGATGGGCTGCGTTTCCCTGCAGCACTGGGTTGTTTTTGCTTAGTTTACAGCACAAGCAGCGCGGTATTTTGACAGGTTATGCTGAACACTGTTGAAGAGGCAGCTCCAGTTTTGCTCGGTTGTATGTGAAAAGAGCCGAGCCAAAAGCAAGCTGCCCTTTGCAATCATTATCCCAGCCACCAAGGAGAAAAAACCATCTAAGAGAGGAATTCCCCCCTAAATCCTCATATTTTAGTTGTCATTATCAGCATCATGAATAATAGTTTCATTCCGAGGGCTCCAAACTTATTTTATATTTACTAGTACCCGCAGGATTTTTTCACTGGCACGACTGGTTTTGATATGTCGGGCTCCCCGCTTCCCCCAACCAGCAGCATAAAGCAGCGTAACGGGGCTGCGCGCAAGTTTTGTTTGGGACTGTTGCTTCCCAGTGGGCTCTCGTACAATTAGCGCTCACATCGCTAACTGAAGGGCATGTAGGATCACATTTGACTTTTTTTGACCCTGTAGCTTTTAGAATGATTTTAACTCATTTGTGATATTGAACAACTATTCATTGCACTTTAACAAATGAAGCTGCAGTCCCAAAAGAATCAGTGCGATGCTCTTGAGTGGTGCAGTAATTTATTAGCCCAAGAATTCTAGTAATTTAGTGCTCTATTTTAAGTAGTTCAAGCCTAATTAATAGGATAGTTTTCTGGTAGAAGTAAAGTCATGCGTAACTATATATAGAAGAACTATTGTATTAATTAGGTTTATATTATTTTAAAATAGACATATATATACGCACCCATTTGCTTTGATTTGGGTACTCAATTCAGGCCCCATTGGCCCAAATTACTGCTTTTCTCCTGCTGTCTCACCCTGTTATAGACATGTGCACACATGCTTTTAACCAAGAGAAAGAAGATTCAGTTGTGTCTAACAAGGAGAGAGGAATAAGATGTAAGTTTATTGAATACGGGGGAAAAATCACATTAACCCCATAAAATACGCAAGGTACACACTTGAAGACCTTCTTTAAAGCTATTGTGGAAAATATCTGTTCTTGTCAAAAGCTGTCCTGCATTGCTAGTGAAAAGGTATTAGGTGCAGGTGTCAAACATGCCTAATGAGGCATGAGGAGTCGACAGCAAAATAACAGAGATTATAGGTACAGAGGATTGTGAATGAAGTGTGAATAGCAGCCTGGATGTATGACTGACACAGAAAAGAGGAGAAGACAGGCAAGAAGAAAGAAGATCCATCACTCACGTAAGGAGAATGGACATTTTGAATCACTTGATTGATATCTTCCCATCCAGTAATCCTGCAACTTTCAAGATCTACATTTAAAAATAACCTAAATTGTTCCTCCAAGAAATCATGAGTTTATTATAGGTCTTCGGGGTATTTTGCCAAACTCTGAGAGCAGAAGAGAAACATAATAAATGGTGCTGTGTATGTGTGTGTTAGCACATAGCAAATTGGTGTGCACTAACCTTCTTTGTCAAATTAGCAGCCCGCTTCTCAAGTTAAAGAAGATTCAAATAGCAATATTTAAAACTGAAACTCTTATTCATTCCATTCATCGGCTAGAACTAATTTATAGCTAAGCCGTGCATCTCCATTTCATCTAGAGACAAATATGAAGTCCAATTTTTAAAGGACTGTTTTGAGGAAAGTTGGTGTTCCTGATTTTTCTTTTTAATTGCCCAGCCCTCCTCTCTGCTGGTTGCTTTCTTCTGTCAGCTGGAGTCAAAAAATCTCTTTATCTGTGTCTAGAGCATAAATCTAAAATGCTTAAGATATGAGTAATTTCATAGATGAAATTCCAGATGTTATTGGTGTTATGGAAATGCCTGGACAGCTAATGTCAGAGTCAAAGCCCTTATCCCTGATCTATTCCCATCTGAACATAAAACGCCGCGATAATAAGCAGTTGTGCCCTCCTTTGGTCCCCGTCGAAATGAAACAGCAGGGTAATATTTAAAGTTTGTAGCAGTGAGATAGAATACCTTGCCTCTTGGCTAAGAAAAATAATTATCCTGCTCGGATAATTCATGCTATTGGCACATCCAGAAAGAGCCCGGAGGCTCAGTCTTGCTGCCTTTGAACTCGGTGGGAGTTTGGTGATTGACTTGGACGGGAGGAGGTCCTCGGTCTCTGGGTGTATATCGTACTCATCCAGGGGGTTTTTCAGGCTGTATATTATCACTCTGAGTATCCAGGCCAAATGCAAAGTTACAAGGGCCGTTGTGCTTTTTGGCTGGGTAAAATGAGCAGAATCGAAACCTTAACGGATTGGCACGGGATGAGGGGCAGGACGCTCGGTTTGTCCTTAGCTAAGCATCGCCAAAGGATCGTTCGGAGGCCGTTAAGCAAAAAGCGGCTTCTGGGCTGCGTTGCCGGTCTGCTGGGAGGGTGACGAGTCCCTCGGTTTCCGCAGGTACCGCGAGGGCGGTTTGGCGGAGCCCGGCCCGGTGCCCCGCTGCCTCCGCCGCGCAGGGCCGCAGCCGGCGGGAGCATCCGCGCACAGCCCGCGCTCGCCTGCGTCTGGCGGTAATTGCCTGATTGAACGTGGCAGCAGATGGCTTTTTTTTTCCCCCCCTCTCCTTTTCCCTTCAGGTTTTCAATACATGAATAACAAAAGTTATTTAAAAACAACAACAATAACAATAACAACCCCCTCCCCCCAACCCGCACCCACAGGGAATTGTTTCCCCTCAGGATAGATGGATATATAAATGAAGTAATAGGTAGACCGCCTCATTGGGGGGGGGGGGGGGAGTGTTGACTGCTGTTTGCTTATACCCCAGTGGTGTTAACAAGCGGTAGATTGTTAGTGACAATCACACACTCTCTGGCACTTAAAGCAGGAGGCTTGATTTAATCGCAGAGCTGTCATTTATTATTCTGTTGTGCTATTCCACAGGGGGAAACGACTGATCAAGCGCCTGCTCCCAAGAGCAGAGGGCTCTTTTCCTTTCTTTTTTTTTTTTTTTTTTTTTTTTTTGTTATGTCTAAATCCTCAATACAAATTGCAGTATTTCTGGACTCCCAGCGGGACCCATTAGTGCCTGTGGGGCATTAAAGATCATTAATAGTGCTGTCAGATGGGGAGAGAGAGCGCGAGTGAGAGACGGAGGAAGCCAGCAAGCCAGCCAGTTGCTTAGCTTTCTCAGAAATCGGAAATTAATACATCTGCTTCATTAATACTGGCCTGTGTTTGATGTTTGTTAGCTGGCAACTTTAATGATGTAGGTTAGCACCAGTTGGGCGCTTGCATGAATTGGATTCTTTCAATTACCTAAAGTTCCTTTTCCCCATCCTCCACCCCCCTCTTTCTCTGCCCCAAAAGTCAGCCCTTAATTAGCAACTCTAAAAGAAGAGCAAGAAGCAGGGGAAAAGGCTGGGGTTTCTCCTTCCCCTCCCCAAGTGTGACAGCCACGATTTGCAACCTCGCCTGTATCCCATTAACTGTAGCTCTCTTCCAAGCATTTAACTGTATGGTAATCGAGAAGAAATGTTTTAATCACTGTGAACAACATGTTAATCAGTGCTGCGACTGAACACTAGGTATTAATTGGGTTAGGGTAAAGTGCTAATGTTTGCATCCAAGAATGTTGCTATCGAGTGCAAAGAAGATACAGATTTGATGCTTTTGCCAGCTATTAAACCCAAGGCAGCTTTGACTGGCAGGGTGACAGGGTGTAAGGAATGGGCTCAGCTCGACTGGAGCACAAATGCAACTGCACCGTATCCCCGGCCTTCATCTTCCCTTCCCTTCTCTGGCTGTTGTGTCCAGGAAAGTTTATCTAAGACTGCCTTTGTTTTCCTCTCTTCTTCTAGCAGACTCGGTAGCTCCCTCTATCTGTGCCTGAAGGGTCCTAGCACACAAAGATCCTTCATGCATCCGTGGTGGTGGATCTTACTAAGACTATGCGAGAGCAGTGTTCCCTGAATGTAGCTCCATGCATTAATCTTACCTCACTGATCCCTTTGCGTCGTGTACTGTCCGTTACTTTAGGCATTTGAGAATGGTGGTCTGCAAAATGTTACTTATATTGTGTAGTGAGAGTCAGCATTGTCCACCTATTGTCCACCATGGTATTTGTTCCTCTTAGAAAATCGAGGTCAGAGGCCTAGCCCACAGCTGCATCAGGAGAAAAGAAAGCTGAGTTGGCTACTAGTAGCTGCCAAAGTGCTGGGAGCTTCCTGGGAGAAAGGCAGAAGGCACAATCCAAGGGTTTTGTGGAAAAATGTAGTAGACAGTGCCCTGGTCCTGCTATTGTGCTGCTTCTGCCTGGTGTCTGGATTATGCCTTAAGACTATCACCCCCTTCCTTCCTGTATTGTCCACCCCTTCTGGAGGATGTCAGCTGGTAACAGCCCTCTTCCACACCCAACAAGCTAGCTAGTGATTTAATTCAAGGAACTTCCATTAACTTTGGTGAGGCAACAGAGGAGCTATTCCACCCAGAGAAACACCACGACTACCTTTTCTCAGCCCCCTGAAGAAAGCCAGCTGAGGCAGTCCTCGAAGCTGAACATATCTCCTTCTGTCTCCCAAGGCAAACCACGAGGCACCTGAGTCCCCGTACTGCCTTCGGAGTGCACTGTCCTTGGAGAGCAGAAAGTGTGGGGTTGCGGCCAGAAATATAGAGATAAGGGCTAAGTATCTTCCAGGTCTAGAAGAGATTTTATGAATTTGGAAGAGGGCTCGGAGGAAGGGTAAGCATGCTGAAGTTGGGTCTGAGTTGCCGTGGCACTCTAGAGGCAGCAGTAAAAATAGGACTGAATTTTAGAGCCAGGATAGGTAGCCTCTGGAGTGGGTTTTGTTTTGTTTGTTCCCCTCCGTGTAGCTTCAAAGGGTAGACACAATGGCTCAATATGAAAAATTAGTTGTTTTCCGTGAAGAATCCACCAGTAGTGGAGGTTGGTCTGTAAAATGTTGCAGCAATAGCCGTTTATACCAGTGACTGATTTGCACTGTTTAGGAAAGAAAGCCCTCTTGTTGCTCAATTAACCATGAACCACTTGCAACAGGGATACTGCAGGATACAGCACATATAAAAAGAAGAGATAGATTGCTTTTGTTTTAGCAGTTGTCTTCTCTTTAGGGCTTAGACTAGACTAGACAAGATTAGACTAAAATCCAAAAAAGATGTTACATTTTCTTTGTGTCCACAGTGCCTTTCCTTGCTGCGGCTGATCCAGGCAAATCTTTAAGAATAAAACCCAGCAAGACAGATGAACAATCAAGAGACCTGGTGTCAGTGATTTCTAGCTGGCTTCATCCTTAGGTGATGCCACTAAACTAAACTTCCAAACCTTTTTAAGATTTAGCTTCGTCTGTGTTGTGTCACTTTGTACAAGTTCATTGCATCTTTAAAGACACTTTAAAAGTGCCTCACGGCGAGTGCTGTAGCTCCTGTCTCTCAAGCTCGTTCTCCTGCGCTGGAGCAGAAGTAATGCTTCTGATGTCTTTCACAGTGAGGGACCTCTTCCAGCCTTATACTGATGTAACTTGAAAGCAGACCCATTTAACTGAAAGTGTTACCCAATTTCAGACTCATGATCACCAACAGTAATGTGCTCAGTGTTGCCTTGTGATGCTAAAACTGTGCTGTGAAGGCTCAAATGGCTTCCTCACACCTTAATTTGGTGTGTTTTATCAGGAGTTTTCTCTTATATGTGATGCATATTTTTTCGTGTATCAGCAGGTTCTGTATTGTGTGAACAACCTCCTCACGCTAGTGATTTTGTGCAAAAAGTCTCAAATTCAGCTTTCAGATTGTATTGGTCAAAGACCAAGTTGTATCAGATGGAGGTTGTTCAAATCCTAATTCTCTTACTTTCTTCTTAGGTGAACTAAGACAGTGATTCCACAGAAAGTAAATCTTGTTTTAGGCAGTAAATTTTGGATTTAAAACAATCCACGATCATATGACACAAAGTATTAATGCCCTAAAAACTCTGCTGGCTCAAATATAGTCAAAAATTTTAAAGGGATGACTTTGTCTTGGAGGACTTTGTGCTGGATCCGGTGTCGTTACCCTAATTCCACCCTGGCTCAGGCATCGCCTTTCCTCCCACAGTCAGGATAGAAACACATGCATTCTTGTTGGTTTGCTCCCACCCAATCCAAAGCAAACATGAACTGCCAGAAGATGTGGTAGTGTGGTGAACCTATAGTAATACCCTATGAAATGCTGACCTGAGTCTTCCAGTATTTAAAAACTTTCTTTATAGTGTGTTACCTGTAAGCATTTTTTTCGTAGATATGAAAATATTTTATTACGGTACACTTGGTACTCTCATCGTTATTTTTCAAGCAGAGGAACTGAGATATGCCCGGACTTCCCTGGTGTCCTATGAGAAACCAGGGCAAAGCCTGGTTTAAAACCTACCAACTCATTCTGTGTTCAGCCAGTCAGGTAGTTTTTACATTCTCCTCTGGTTTAGTGCTCGACACGTTTCCCACCAAATCTACTGTGTTGCAGACTTCCAACCCCAGTACGGAACATCTGAGTGTTTGGAACAGTTGATGGGTTTTCTGGGAATATGTCCTATGGGTAGGAGAAGCTCCACTTGGACAAAAGGTGAGAAATGGAAAGACAGAGAAATCTCTCTTTATGCCTTAAAAAGATACACCTAAACTAAGAGAAATGCCTTCCCAGGGAGGATACCAGGATTGTAAGTACCTGTTGTGCTAGGGAGGCTGGTCAACACTCAAGTGATGCTTGTTGTGAGCTGATTTAGTAGGTTCAGCTAAGACTTTATTGCACTGTCTGTGCCTTTTCCCTTCCCACTGGTAGGAAAACATTCATTGCTTTTGCTGTGAATGCAAGCCCGGTCTGGCGCCACCGGTTTCATGTTCATAGCCGTGTGACTTAATATCCACTGCATAACTGAACTACCAAGTAGGTTAAGATCCTTGTAAGTGAGACTTTTATTATATGCAATGTTGCTCCACCATAGACTGTAATTGGATTTTTTTTTATTGATTATGTGGTTAACTTTCCTTTCCACAGCAATAAATCTCAGCCAGCGTTTAACTTTATAAAGTGAGGAGGAGAGGAGAGTATCAGGTGAGGGTTGACCCTTCCTGCATTCCCCCGCCCTCTCTCTTTTCTTTTTCTTTTCTTTTTTTTTCTTTTTTTTTTTTCCTGTTTTTACACTGTCTTTCCTCATGACTTCTGGCAGGTGAAGCGAGCGGGTGAGACAGTGGCATCTCCGGCAGCTGAGCACGGCAGGAATCTCTCCGGCATGCTCGACAATGCAAGCCCCATTTAGAGAGGTTTCAGAATTTGGCTTTTGCTGGTGCCAGCAATTATGAAAGAGGCACACTCAGCTTTAAGCACTCAAGTGCTGATGGACAAAGTGCTGGTTTAACAGATCTGCCTAATGGGGAGCAGGTGAATAAATACACGATTAGAGAGTCCTCCACAATAACAGCCTTATTATCGCATATTATGTGGAATTTGAATTCCTTGAGGGTTTTTTTTTTGCTTTTTTCAACTGATGATCTCAGTTGTATTGAAAAATATATGTCTAATTCCCAAGATTTCAACTGATATGAAAAACAGAGTATATGAAAAAACACAGGCTTGTTCTTGAGCCTTTCTAGGTCGTCTGAGGTTACGAACAGGCAGATTTTCTGTGGTGCTAACCCCTAGCCATTCCCATTGACTTGAACGAGTACTACTAAAATTCAGGCTTTCACTGCTGATTTGGGGTTTTGTATGTATTAAGGAGATGGGAGGGGGGACTTTCTTTGCAAGACATACAGATAACTTCTTTCTTTATTTTTCTCGTTGAGTACAAGGAAAGTCTGTGTGCAATCAGAGAACAGATTATATTCCCTTTACCAGCGATGCCCTGACAAGAGGAAGCAGTGTTTGGCAGAACAAAGGAGTATATAGATCACTTGGAGTAAAAAGGTCAATAGTCTCTATCCCTAATGCTGCATTTGTAACACATTTAGCTGTTAATAGCCCTCCTTTGTTGGCCTAATTAGGAGGTAAAGGATACATTTATGGATGGTGCTGATAGCACAGGTAATGAGGGTCCATCCAGTGATGGGATTTTGAATCCTGGTCTTATCTGGAGATGAATCACTTGAAAGGGAAGGTGGAAATGGGGGAATCATTTGATGCCCTTAATATTTTCCTTAGAAACCTCTAATGGACCTCTTGATGCCTTTCAGAGTCATGGCCTTATTTTACAGTTGGGGAGGGTATTTTTCTTTATTCTTTGTT
>NC_088116.1:11479592-11509592 GCF_036370855.1 Dromaius novaehollandiae
CAGAGCCCTTCCAGCATGCAAAGCCAGCAGAAGGCTAGCCTGGATTTTGTGGACCAGGTTTCTGTTGGATTTGTGCACTGAAGTGGCCTAGCTGGGTGAGATGAAATTATTGTTTGCCAAGTAGATGTTTGCCTATACCTTTAACCAAGCTGGGCTGGGCGTTAGCAGCTAAGGGTGGCACACTGGTGCTTGGCTGGGCTCGCAAAACCGTATGGCAGGAGATGCCCAGCGGCTGCCCCACTGTGAGCTACATGCAGATGAAGTCTGAAGGGACCTCCTGAGGCACTGAGTCCAGCCTGTCGCTGCTTTACAGTCCCATGTAATCCCATCCCAATTGCATGCTCCAATTTAAAACTGGTTAGATTTTCTCTTCTTCTCCCTCCACTCTCCTGCCTCCCCCAGTATGTTGCCTTCTCTTCATTGCAGATGACATATTTACCTCCATCAACAGTCGGTCCATTCTATCCAGCAACGTTAAAATCAGTTTCTCGTTTCCATCAGTGTATCATTTGAAAGAATTACCAGTAATGGGAAGGTGCAGAGAGTCATGCCACAGTTAATCGATGGAAGCAGTGTGTGTTTTGTTAGGGAGGTGCAATCTGCACCTCTCAGTCGGACAAATTTTCTCTCAGAAAAGCTGACAAAATACTTGCCTTGCCAGTTCCCTTGTTTTCTTTGTAGTTCCCAATGCTGTCCTAATGTGAAATGTGATGATAACAGTGCTCAGCAAAGAAAGCTGGCTAGGGCCAGACCAAATGTAGCTGAGCCGCTCTTTCTGTTTTTGCTAGGATTTTGGAAATTTCCAAATGTTGGGTTTGGGTCCTATACTTGAAAAGATTTCCTAAGTCTATATATTTTTTTTGTCTTTTTCGTTTTCCCAGCTTAATTCACAATCACATTAAAATGCTTTCCCACGCTGCACATGGATGGCGTGAGTTTGATGGGGTTTGCCTAGCAGTGGGCCCATGTTGGCAAAGGGCTGCAGCGTATCTGCGATAGTTCTGTTCATAACATCAAGACATTGCACAGGGAGCAGTGGGTGTGTGTGCAGATGAGTCTTGAAGAGCTGGGGGAAACACTGTGAGGATTTTTTGGCCATTGTGCCGAGAAGGTTTGATCGTGGAGAAGTCCAGTGGATGAGAGGTGCTCCATAGTAGAAGTCCTTTGGAAGGCCAGCGTACAGTTTAAAGCTGGAGTCTAAGTGATGCTTAAGTGGAACACACCATGCACGTGAGTGATTTTCAGAAAGGACGATTCAAGTCTTTGGAGGAAGGTACCATTTCTAAATGCCACTTTCTAGCATAAAGTAGCTGCATGTTTTCTGCACCTTAGCCGAAATGCACCTTGAGTGCAATAACAATACTAACAATAATAATAGACGCAGGGAGGGAAAGTGAAAAATGTTTCAGGATTCCTTAGAGCTCCAAAGAGCTTCCTTTGGTCTGTGGCTTTACTGATTTGCTACCGAACTGCAGCTGGCACTGAGACATATTGAAAAACCATTGAGCTGTAGAAGTATAATTCTGCTTTCAGGTAAACATTGATGCATTTTACGCATGACTTTGAATGTACAGTATAATTCAGAGAACTGTAATGTTTCCCATTCCTCAATTTTTTATGTAGCTGATATGCTTATAAGGGAGGAAATACAAGGAGATATTGTGAGGCTGCAGCTGGCACACAGACTCTTGATGGAACAGGCACTACAGACTAATTTTTCCTCACCATTTTGTCTTGTGCTGTGTTGCGTATAGAGTTACATTGTGAGTGGGGACACAGCAAGATGTTTTGGTGTTCAGAATGGGTTTTTGCTTGTCGTTGCAGCTCCTTCCTCACCTCCTCCTTCACACATAGGGCTTCCAGGACAGGCACCGGCATGTTTGGCCCCTGCTTGCCCTGCTCTGGTTGCAGCCCTACTGACAGCTTTCCATGTAGCTGTCATAGAAAACGAAGCATTTTCATTAATCAGTCTCTGTAACACAGAATTTATTTTTGTTCACATTTTGATGCAATTTACATTTCTCAACTACTTTCAAGATCATATTGCTCAGTCTGCCTACCTGAAATCATTTCTAAAGCATTCCCCACCCAGTGATGTAGCAAGGCAAGGGATGAAAGAGGCAGTTGCTCCAAGATGTCCATATGAGCACAGTGCCAGATAAAGTGAAACATAAAGGGGTGCCATCCAAACTGCCAGGGTGAATCTGTCTGAAGCTTCCAGCGAGGGTTTGGCAATAGTTGTTCACCTTGCTTAACAAGGTTGCTCCAGGTACCATAATGTCTCCTGATATCCTCATCCATCCACTGATTTCTACAGGTCCTCCCTTCCTCCATTGCAGCCATGCCAGCTGACTTTTTGTGTTGCCATGTTAGCTCATGGGCTGGGATGATTTGCTGTGATTCAAGCTCTGCTTTGCAGTTTGTGGCGTGCCTTGACTGACACCAGTGCCAGATGGTATTCAGGGACAATCCTTGAGCTGATACAAGAGCACGTGACCAGCATACAGAGTTGCTCTTGAACAGCACCATACATATTGGCAGAGGGAAAAATTCACTTGGAGCTTACAGAGCTTACTGGCAGCGGCACTGGAGCTCATATAGTTCCTTGTCAGACAGAAGGGCCAGGAAATTGAGGTTGGCTCACATCTGTGAGACTGCTGTAGGGCAGGACAGAAGGACGTGCCAGCAGTGTCCTACCGACAGAAGATTAGCGATCTGGCTTGGCTAGCGAGGTGCTGCTCTATTAACCTCAGCAAATAAGGATGTTGCCTATGAATTATATTGTTCCTGGGTGAAATTGCAGCGGTGACATGCAGCCCCAAGAGAGGGCTCAGCGATTTCTGCCCACTGGAAGCAAGCAATGCCCTGAGCAAGGCAAAGCGCCGCAGACGAAGGGTCTTTGCCCAGGACACGGAGGGCCAGCGCCTGCTCAGCTGCCCTTCGTTGCCCTTGCAGTGCAGGGCCTGCAGTCCAAGGCGGCTGCACCGTGCTGGTTGTCTCCATTCCCAGCTCTGTCCCTCGCAGTACCTTGGTGGCCAGGCAAAGACTAAGAGTGCCTGAGTCAGGTCCGCATCGTTCCAAGGTACCTTTAGGCTAGAAATGCTTTGTTTAGGACTGTAGCAGTTTTAAAGTCACTGTTGCGAGTGCACGGTGTGTCCTATAGTGGGCCCGAGGCCTGAAATCCCTGTGTCATCTGTGCTTGGATCTCCTCAGAAACTGCGGGACTTGTGCTAGGATAAAACCGGAGCAAGAATTTTAGGAAAGGAAGCCGCAGATCCGCTTTCCACTAGAGCAGAGCCTCCCACCAGTCCTGCTTTGGCCTCTGCCTTCATCGTTTTTGTCATTCTGGTCTGCCCGGCAATGATATTTTATGTCTGGCGTTACTTTAATAATAAAAATAAAAAAAGGGGAAAAGATTTCTGGATAGCTGTGTATATATTTGATACAATCTCCTTTTCCTGAGTATAAGGCCATTGGAGGAATGGGTTATCTCAAGGCTGCAAACCGCCCTTCTATTAGTCTGCTTGAAGTTATCTAGAAAGCCTGTTTGAAATATAACCTCTTTCCCCCCTTCCCTCTCAACCCTGCTTCCCCTTAAATATATTTTCAGGCCCAGATCAAAACAAGCCTGTGCTGCAATATAAAAACATTGTTTAAAAGGTCTTTGCTCTGCGGTTTGCTTTTTAGCCCTTTTGGTAAATGGGGCTGGTCCAGCTTGAGTCTAACCTCTATGCAAATTTAACTATAATTCAGCACAATATTTATAAGATTCAGAGTTAATTAAATCCCAGTGGAGATCAGACCCTTTATGACCTCATTACAGTTATACACAACCGCCTAATTTCCCCGAACAACCGCCGAGTGGAGGCTGTGCTAATTTAGGGAATGTATGGACATATGTACTGTCTAGATGTCTGTCTGTTACAGCTGAAATGGCAAGATTACTGCTTCTCACATTAACGAACTCGTATTGAAAATCACATTAGCTTTTATTAATAGACTCTTTTTTTTCTTTTTTTTTGTTCCGCTGGATCTTTAATCGATAGAAATAAAATTAAAGAGACATTAATTATCAAGCCTTGAGTTCCTGAGCTGGAAGGCATTTTAGAAATGCAAAGTATTATTATTGCTATTAATTTTATTAGATAGGCCTCATTTTTTTCCCTCTACATAATGAGGAATTTAGGTGGATTTCACCTGTGTGCAAAGGGGCTAGCTCCAGGCCCCTTACATCACTTTAGTCTTATTTGGGAGGCCTCAGAGTAAGGCTTAAATGATTCGTGGGCGTGAGGATGGGAAGTTACCATCTGCGAGCAGCTGAAAATTAAGTCAGTCTGTGTGTCTGCTAGTGCAAATGATGTGGTGTGCACAAAGACACATATGTGCATGTAAATACGGTTTGTTTTTTCAGTTTGATTTTCAATGTGAATACTTCTCCTGGTTTTGCAAGTTCAGTCTGCAAGGTTTTTCTCATGTTATTCCCATGAACGCACGGAGGTTGGGACTGGGCATTTCACAACAGAACATTTGTAGAAAAACTCCATTCAAGGGAATTGGGGAGGGGGGGGTGTTAAATATATTTTAGTTAAACGTTGACTGTGAAAACCCTGACTTGACTCTAAATAGATTTCACTGTTTTTGGAATAATTTTATTTGGGACAAAACTTTGCCACTTCTTGCAGCAAATTAAAATGAAAGTCTGCACTATCTAGAAAAAAAAAAAAAGAAATTATAGTGTGTGGAAACTTGTCATGCACATGAAGGAGGAATTTTTTTTCTTCCAAAAACAGCCAGCAGGAGTGAGAGGAAATAACTGTTTTTCTGTCTGCAAAAGACCTTTATTTTCATAATCATATTCAGAACCGAATCTTTTGTTTTGATTTTAAAAAAAAATCTCTTGGGTTTTTTTTTTGTTTTTTTTAGTTTTTGTTTGCATTTCTTTTTACTCACTAAAGGGATGAAAGGTAGGAACAGGAGTTTCTGCTTTATAAACATGGGTTTGCACTTGCAGCATGTAAATATTTTCAACAGCCTTATCCACAGCATATACCAACTTCCCGGTGGCAATCTCATTTACCATGAGAAGTCAGTAGCCTGCAATGTTTGTACCTGGTCTACTTTGCACTGATGTATTACACATTTTGATCATAGGTGCAGGAGCACATGTGCCAACTCCTTTTAGAGCTTGCAAAATAAAGCATAATGGAGTCTGCAAAACAATAGCAACACTCCTTTGTGTAACATTAGAGACAGAATAAATTTGCCATAACCTCCATTTGCAATAGCAAAATGGACAGTATTCGTAACCAGTTTCTTTCTTAATAGTAGATATGAGTAAGCTCAAGTCAGATAAAATAGAAAATACAACAAACCTTTTTGATGGTCAGGAATGACATATGCAAAGATACAGCAAATAGTGTGACAGGGACTTTTTGCAGCAGTGAATGATGGGACCTCTGATCTCTGTGCCCACAACTTTGTAGGACAGAAAAGGCAGCTGCAATCTGTTTCATTTAATGTGAGTTAAGCATGGCCCTCAGGCTATTTGTAAGCTGCCAAGGAGTTTTGCATTGCACAAAGTTTGGGTACCTTGCTGTATTTTGTGGCTGTAGTCTGTGGGGCAGGATCTGACATTTTAAAGGACAGAAAAGGGTGAGAAAATTCTTAACTTTCCGCTGAATTAAGGATGCAGGTCAAAACTACTCAATGAATGGGAATTTAAAACTGTGGACATCTTTGTTCTTGCCTTCCAGGGGCAAATAAAAAGTGATTCTATGCCCAAGATGCAAAATGCCAAGAAAAGTCCACTAAACCAGGAATATATTCTACACTAGTAGACAAAGACAAACCCAGCAAGCCAGAGAGGACAAAATGTCTTTAATATAGAACCACCTTTAAGAGCCTTTCTAGAGCCTTTGGGGATTTTGTGCTTTTTTTTTTTTTTCTTTTTTTTTTTTTGGTTTGCTTTACATTGCCTTCAGAGTTGCTTTAGTTCATTAATTTTTAACAATTTATCAGTATGGGAAGATAAATCCCCTGCAGTCCCTTTTAATATATTTTCTTCTTCTTTTCAAGTAAATGATTGATGAGTATCAATAGGATTGCTCAATACAGAGTGGTTGCTAATGTAAGGACCCTGTTGCCTGAGGGTTCCTCCCATAGTTTATAACCTTGCACAGATTGTCTGGATAAGATCTTAAGTAGCCAAAGCTGTAAAAGTTTATGTATGTGTGTGGGTGAGGGAATATAGAGAGCTCATGAGCAAGCAAGGCACATTTCCATTAATCATGTTGCTTTCCTTTCAACTCCTAGATTGGGCAATACATTCTTAACTATGCAAGTTGGATGGGGAAGAGTTTGTCTATGTTAATATTTGCCTCTGGAAAGCAGTGTCCAAAACTTTATTATTACATGGAAGGAGTCTTGCAGAGGAGGAAGCGAGGTCTGGCGGTCGAGGCCTACAAAATGGGCTGGGAGGATCTGGGTTCACCTCTCATCTCTGCCGTAGATTTGCTGCTGTACACTGAAGCATGTAGTTAGGTCACCAACATGTATTATTGAATTTCAGCTTGACAGGGCAAGTTCTTACTGCCTCATATCGACTCTTAAGGTTCTGCCCCAGCGGATGGAGCTCACAGCCACTGTAGCAGCCCTCCAGTGGTCTTCAAATCATTAGGAGTCCTTTCACTTCAGATCCCATTACCATTATTTGGATTAGTGCAGTTCCTTGGATTTCCAGGGATAGACAAACACCCCTTTTGGTAGGTGCTGTACAGTCACAAAACAAAGATAGTCCCTGCCGTGATCTCACAGTTTCAGTAGATAGGAAACAGATGGATGCACAGACAGAAGAGTATGCAAAGAAGCAACTGAGACAGTGCTGGCCAGCATGCTGGTAGGCGGCCTCGGCACACCAACCACCTAACTGCTGTCAAGGCTTTTTTCAGTTGCCTTTAGTATCTTGGTTCGTAAAGCGAGAGGAACCGTAGAGCTGCGTGGGAATGTGGAAGTTGCTGGCACCGTTGCAGAGCAGCATGAAATGTAGCCTAGGTATGCAAGTCGCACACCCAGATTGTGAGACCTGTCGCATCTCCATGAGACAAGGCTCTACGGCCTATGTGATATTAAATCAAATGATACATAATCCAATGTCCTCTCTAGCCTTCAGAATCAAAGTCTGAGCTAAAAGGGGCTTTGGATGTCTTGCTAGATGGCTGAGGCAAAGGAGGTGCCCAGTAGGGATTCTTACACTTCAGGTTTGCAACATGTGAGGCAGAGCAAATGAAGTAAATTCAAGTATTGTCTGACACTTCTTTACATTTGAAAATTTTCAGTACCTATGTTTTTGAATTACTTTTCAGGGCAAATCTGTGATGTTTTTTAAAAATAGAAAATGAAAAATGGAAGCTACCCAGCAAAATAGAAAGGACTCTTGTATTTTAAAATCTGCAGCAAATTCTCATGACAACCTATATTTTTGGTAAACTGGGGAAGTTTCTGTGCTAGTCAGATAAACTATAGACTCCTATAGCACCTGCATATTTTGTGTATTTTTTCTACAAGGAGCAGGAAAATTATTTCCCCCACTAATAGAACTGCTCAGAAACCCATCCATAGTCCTATTTGGCACTTCTGGATTATAGCATTTAAAATTTGCAGAATTTTTGATTCCTCCGCAATCCATTTGTCTTTTAGTTGGTTGGTGTTTTCGTTCCAGTTGTCTGAATGGGGAGCTGAAACCCAGTCCCGTTTTCACTTGCCTAAGGCCACCGGGAAGCCTTGGCATTCTAGTTTCCACGATGTGTACTTAGACCTCTAAACCGTGCTACCTCATCCTGAGCAAAGGTGGGAAGTGATCTCATATGGCTAAGGGACAGGAGCAAAACCAGGTTTATAGGTGGCAAAGGAAACATTACAAAAAAAAGCCATTCATGGCTGCATATTCTATCCAAAGAGATGAAGCAATTAGAGGAGAAAAAATGACAACAAAGCACAACCAAAACGTACTAACATTTGCTCGGTGCGAATCTCAGATTTCTCTGTGGGAGTTGCTTAGGTTTGCACCCATGAAACTGCCAGCAGAAGAGGCTTTCCACAGCCCGATGGCCCGCATCTCCTTCTCCCATAAATTCATTTGCTTTTCCAGTGCCCTCATGGCGTGAGCTTCCTGGGGCAGTTGCTGAACTGAGCGTGGGTGTCTGGTCCTGGCTCCCCAGACCCAGCTCTGGAGGGAAGGTTTTGGCGTGATTAATTCCCCGATTGGCGCTGGGAGCTTTGCGTGGCCAGAAGTGTTCGCTCCGGGGAGATGAATTGCAGGATCAGGACTAGCAGTTTGCCTGCCAGGGAAGGGCGAGGGCACTTTGTTGTTCCGAGGTTCTTTTTTGAGAGCTATAAATTCCAAAAACATTCATTTTGTTTAAAGAACGATTACTATCTCTGGAAGAAAGATTGTACTGGAAGCAGTGAAGCACACAAAGCCCGAAAACATTTGAAAAGACAAAAAAACCCCTCCCAAACGATGCACCAGGCATTAAAAGAAAAGTATTCTCTTAGCTTGCGGCAGCAGAATTATTTGGGGAAAAAAAATAAATCTGGCAAAGATAAACCATTGGCTGAGCTTACCCATTCTAATATTCGTTACGTGGCCGCCGTCGATCACGGTGTTTCCGCGGTGCGTGGCCGGGCGCGGCGGCGTGGGCTCCCGGACCCGGTGGGAGCCCCGCGGTGGGCAGACGCCCGCCACCCGCCAGGGCCGCTTGCGCTGAGCCTCCCTCCGGCGCGACCTGCTCCGCAGAACCCAACCGTGTACCGGCGCGGGGAAATGTTACGGGTTTATGAGGAGAGTGATTAAAAATGTATCAAAGAGGCTTGTAAAAGCTTATGGTTCAAGTTAACGGTATGAAGTAAACAGCCTTTAAGTGTCTCGGGGGACGGTGACAGATAGTCTGTGGGTGTTACTGCAACATGGTACCAGCGATTGCTCTGGCCATCCCAAACTAATCGCCATCTGTGCGCACGAGCCTCCGGGGAGCTCCTGGTTGTTGGACAATCATGGTCGTTAGCATTTGTAATCAGCTGCTGCGCCGCGCAGATAGAAACCGTATGCTGCCGCCTTTATTTTCCCGCCTCGCGGAGGAGGGCTGAGCGCCGGGCCTTCCCGCCGATCCCTGAGGGGCGCCGTGGCCGCGCGCGCCCGGCCCTCGCCCTCGTTTCTCCCCGCGCCCTGGCTTTGCTGCTGGCGGGGAGGAGGGAGGCACAAGCACTGTGCTCTGCCTGGCAGAAGCCCTCCTCCTCCTCGGGGCTGGGGAGAGGGAGCTGGGGGCTTTATTGTCCTTCTCGGTGGTGGGAAATGGCTGTTGAGGGAGGAGGAAGCAGAGCAGAGCGCGGCCCGCAGCGGGTGGCTGCAGGGAGCTGAACAGGCCCCGGGAGAGCCCCCAGCATGGCGGGCGTCCATGGCTCCACGAGGCATGGGGGCACAGCGGCACGGGCAGTGGGGATGGCTTACATCCAGCCCTCGAGCAGTCTGGGAGAGATGCTAAAAAAACAACCCCCTTGCCTCCTTCCAGGCTGAAGTGCGGCTCATCTCAACAGTTAATCCTTTAAGAGCGGGCGGCCCGGGTCGTTTGACGTCTGTGCAGGGTGGCGGGAGAAACGCTGCCACACTGGGGTTGGGGGAGCTCTGCACAAGCGTGACCGGCTCTTCGAGTGCGAGGCGGCGGGGAAACCGCTGGACTGTCGTCGCGGGCATCGATTCTCAGGCCCCCTCATCCCCCTCGCCCTTCCCCAGTCCCACGCTTAGCCATCAAGTGACAAACAACAGGCTGTGGACGTACCGAAACAGCAGTTACCACACGCTGGAGGTGAAGAGGAAAGAGGAGCAGTAAGCCGACGCAGTTCCCTCTTCTTTTGAACCAACTAGAGCTCTAGCCTTAAATGAAACGTCTTCCCCCCCTCCACCTCGTTTTCATTATCGATGTTGTCATGAGTTTTCTTCAGCTCTGCTCTCTTTTTTTTTTCCTTTTTCCAAGGAGTGGGGGGGAAGCCATTCGCATCGGCTGGGTGATGCCACTGAGATATTGATTCACGCTGATGGGACCGAGTTCATTCTCTCTGGTCCTGTCTAGTGACAAAAGAGTTGCGTAGTTAGGACCACGCGTGCGTCTGAAGGGCAGCCTGTGGCCCCCCCCCCGCTTTCTGTAGCTTGGAAGAGCTGTCAGATCTCACTGAAAGCTGTATTTGGGTGCTTGAAAGCCCAACTGACAAATAATTTCTGTTTATCTGTTGTGATTATGTGTATATTGGTTATCTGGTTTAAAACGCTGGGCGCGCTCCTCAGCATCCTGCAGCAGTCCGGTTTTTGGCTCAGTTTTGAGTGAGATTTGGTGTTGCTCTCCTCCAGCCTGGCTATCCAGAGAATGTGGTGGGATTTATAGGATATTATAGTGTCTGTTTAGGTGCTGTCATTCAGGTACCATCATGGAAATCATACTGCTGTCGCGTTTACACCAGCCTTAGGGGTTCACTGGGGAAGAGTTGGTTCAGAGAATTAATGGCCCAAGTGGGTGGTAGGAACCATAATCACCAGTGCTGTGTCTCTTCAAGGTATGCTTATCATCTGTCAACCTTGAAGATCGTTGTGGGCTTGTGAGAAATGAAAAGAAACTTTAACTGCTTCATATTAACTAACACTTAGAGCTGCCAAGATGTTATCATTGTGTCTGCATTTGAGGAGGCTTCGGTGTTTCTAACAAAACATGCTCTCGGTTGCTGGTAACCCCATGTGCTTCCAAATTCAGCTGCCACTCAGAGAGCAGTAGGAGGCCAGTCTGGGTACAGGGTGGACTTGGAAAGATGCTTCTCCGGAAAACCAGTGGCCCCAGTAGCTGGGAGCTTTCTACCTCATGTACAGAAGCAAAATGCTGGGTAGATCTCTCTTTGCAAAGGGCTTGCTCTAAAGACCAGGGCAGGTGCCTGAGACTCTAGAATAAATTGTGTTTCAGTTTGTGTAGGAAAGTTGGACCTGAGCTGTCAAATGTGCCTGCTTTAACCTAGGCGTTTAGGCTTGCTTTGCTAGGTCAGTACAAGTGCAATAGGAGAGAATACATGAAAACATCATACTCTGGTTGGTTGTAGGTGACTATTTAGCCCAAATACAATTGTCACCCACCTTTTTACTTCTTAACTCCTTTTTCTAGGATTGTCTTTGCAAAGTGGCAGGCCTGATTCTTCTGTCAACATTCAAGCAAAATGAATAGAATTTTTATCTGAATGAGGACCACAAAGTGGGTCCAAATGCAACCAACCTTTTGCAGGTAGCCTACAGTTGCACGTACCACCCCATGCAAGACTATATTGGTAGGGTGAGTGTTAGACCTGTAGTGCTACAAGGAGGAATTTGGTCTATCCCCTACTTCTTCCAATTAAGCACTAGTTACTGCTGCTGCGACACATACTGATAAATGGATGTGGCAGGATCAACTGTGAATGTTTTGGCAGCAACCCTCCTTCAGGTAGCTATTAACTTTATTTTTTAATATGAAATTCAGGCACTAAATCCAAGGGAAAAAAAAAAGCATACATAATGTAGGTTAATTAAAATGCCTGTAAATGAACAGGTGACAGGTGTCGAGCCCCATGACAACCACAACTGGAGAAATGAAAGCGCAACAGACTATTAGGATTCCTGTGTTAATCAGGTAATAGTAACTTGGGTAATTACAAAATCATATGAAATCTTTTTTAAATCCCAAACCTCATTTATAGCCTTTTGGAGATAAAGTATAAAATGTAGAGTTTTAATCCAAAAGGACTCTCTCTTCTCTAGAGCCCTCAATCTCAGATTTCTTCCATGGCTGACACAATTAAGGGTGGTTTTTTGTTTTTCTTTTTTCTCCCTCTCTTCAATTTTATTTTAATTAAGAAATATTAAGTTAAAAGCCACTGAAGAGTTTTAGTGTGTTTCTCTCTGGCAGGTATTTGGTAGTCACTTATGTGCCTAGAAGCCATTTTGTGCAGCAGGTAGAACCTGCCATGTGCATCTGTTGGTCCAAGACGTGGAATTCATTTCTGTGCTGAGAAGCAGCACAGGGCATGTGTGATACCAACTTGGAACAGGCTGGAGGCTGGTCTGTCTTCCCAGCAGCAAATTATACCACAAATGACTAAGAGGATGCTTGATTAAAATCTTCTTTCCTGTAGGCAGGAGAAAAGGTGGTGGTAGTGTTTCATAGCTGGTGTACAAACTGCACATAAAGCCATCTTGTACATAGGGAAGTCCAGTGAGCGTTGTGTCCAAGCTATGGCTATCAGTATGAAGCTTGTGTCCTACTACGTATTATGCTCTTAAGGCAGTGTGCTGCTCTAGCAGCCTTTCCCATATTGAAGAGCCCATCCAGCCCTTTCTTCCCAAGAGAAGAGCTTGGACCCTTCTGAGGAGATGGTTATAGGGAATCCCTCTCTGCCTCTGAGTTTTACCCTGTAACCAGGGTCTTGATCCCAAGCAGGAAGTTTATCAGAGGTGTTAAGTGACTTGCCCAGGGTCAATAATACAAATCAGTAGGAAAATGAAAAATGAAACCTTCCAGACTTTTGCTGTAATTACTAAGGCACATGCCTCTCTCTGGATCTGTCAAAGGAAAAAAAAAAAAAAAAAGTGGCTGTAATTAGGGCTAGGAGCTAGTGCGTCTGTGGAGAACCTGCGCTAAGACTCTGCGAAGGGCCCTTGGAGGCTGATGCAGCAGCCAGCATATAAGGATTTTTCTTTTTTTGTTTTTCTTTTTTTTTTTGTAAAATCCAAATATCAAAAATGAAACATTATTTTCCATCTGTGTCCTTGCAATAGAATTTATTGCCCCTGGGCTACAGACAGCCAGACAAATAGAAACAGTTTTTTTCTTTCTTTCTTTGACTTGGAAGATGAGAAGAAAGTATTTTGTATGTTCCTAAGTCGCAGCCAACATAAAGGTCTTTATCTTCAAGGAAATCAGTGGTTTGATTCGTGGTGATACCCGGCTAACCCAAACAGTGACAAATTTCCTGGCTTTGCCCTGCGTACCAGGAAGATGATGGCATTCACCTCCCATCGAGTGAGGAACCAAGGGGAGCTTTCTTCCCTTTCCCTTTTCTGATCAACTGTGTTTATAAATTAAACAAAGAAAAGGATGGAGTTTTATTTTAGGAAGCTTTCGGACCACAAGTTACTTTCTGCTTTAAAGGTCAGGACGGGAAACCTGCCAAGGTTTCCCCTCCCTACTGCTACTAATTGTCACTGCTCCAGTGAAAAAAAGGAAAACTGGATTAAGGGGGGGGGGGAACCCACCCAACCCAATGGTCAGAATAACAAGGAGAAAAAGGAAATCAAGCTTCATCTAGTGCTTGAGATATGCCCTACATAGAAGCTATTGAATTCTGCCCACCTCTGTGCCAGCCTCCCCAAGGAATGGCGGACAGTACTTATTTTGTTTGGGTTTTTTCCCCCTCCCTCTCTCACTCTGCCTCCTTTGGTGTTTTTATTCAGGCACAGCAGGCACCAAAGTGAACGCTGACAAGCATTGGCACACTTCAAAAAAAAAAAAAAAATTGCTGCTGCTCTCCCAGAGACGTCCATTATGTCTCTGGAGTCCTACGTTTTGCAACATAAAAGCATAATCAAAAGAAATCATGCTTCGACTCAGTCAGGGACAGGGCAGAATAGTCCATTTAGCTTTATGCTAAAAAAGAAAATAATTGGACCAAAATTTGTTTGAAATAGGAGCAGGAAACAGTTTGTTTGCAATCTATTTCCTCTGGAAAACAGCAAACCCTATTAAACCCTCTTTGGGAGCTATTTATTTTGGAAACAAGTGCAACGTTCTGCAAGCAACACACGCACTCAGAAAAAAGTTGTAGCATAGCATAATCTTTGGAGGAAATGTCCGTGTTTATCTACATTGTAGTTGTAACTGGCTCCCAGAAAAACAAGCTTTCCACATTTTTTAGTGATAGGCTTGACTCTTTTTAGCGCGCTGCAGCCCATCCACAGAACTAAAATGATAAAACGGTTAGTGAGAGTTACGGGTGCGTGGTAAAAAACCCAACAGAGCTGAAGTCTCTCCTCGGCCTCTCTCCTCTTCCTCTCCCAAGTAAATGTGCAAGAAACTTCTTTTTGTTAGCTCTCCTCCTCTTCCTTCCCTCACCTACCTTCCAAAAGAAAAAAGTTACCCCACGGTCCTGATTTGTGGTTGTTTTGCCCCCTGCACCACTGACGTGCCGGTGTGGCCTCCACGCGCATGGGCCAGCTGGGAAGGTGGCACGTAGCGAAGGAGGCACCTTCTGGCAGCGCCATGCCTCGTGACGCCACGTCTTCTCCACCTGCCACCGGATCCTCCCACTCACATCCCTCATCTCTGAGCTTAGCCCCCCTCGCCTACTTTGCTCCTTTTCCCCTGAGCAGAAGAAAAACAGATGAACCTAGAAGGAAATTCAAGACAAAAACAAATCAGAAATGCTATTAGCTTTTGTCACGTGTCTCTGACTACTCCTCCACAGCGGAGACTGCTCACTGCAGCTTTTACCTCTCCTTTCAACGGTCAAAACACAGTATGATCCTTTGGTGAATAGCAGTGATGAATAATTTCTAGCTCGCACGTTGTGTTTTAGCAACTCAGAAGTATTTGATGGCTGAGATGCGAAAAATCAAGCTCTGTTGCTGAGTTGTGATGGGAGAAGACCTCACAGCATGAGCCTGCCTCTTTGTTAAGGCTAAACACAGGCCGCTGACACAGATATTCCTCGCTGGGCTTTCATGTTTCCTCATATTAGGAGGGTTTAATTGATATTCTTCAGTGTTGGCTTCGACTTCATCCTCCGGATGGTGATCCGAGGTGTAATCCATTTTACGTGTCAGTTTAGCTCAAAGTCTGTCTCGTGCTAGTCAGGGTTCTTTGTCCTTTTTTCTTTAAATGTGGGGAAATTAGCAGAAGGTGTTTACAACCCAGAGAAGGAGCCAGGTGGCCTCCAAGCACATCGCTGTGTCAAGCCTGGGCCCTCTGGGGTTGCCCCGGTGTGGTGCTGGGACCTTGGCATGCATTTGGCATCCTGTTGCACAGGAGGCCATAGTAGGTGACCGTGTCACATGGCGTCATGTTCCCTTCGCATCTTTGCACCTGTGAAATGCCGAGACTTCTGTTGCTGTGTCTGTCCAGGCTTTGTGGGACGTAGGTGGGTACACTTCACCTAACACTGCTAGAAGTTATCGGGCTGCCCTGTTGTTTCCCAAGAGCTTTCCTACTCTTCCAAGCCGCCTTCCTCCCCATTTTTATCTTATCCATGGGGATAAGATTACCCTACCTATGTAGATATTTGCATTCCTCTTTGCTGCCTCCTCCTATCTCTACTTCCCCTGATCCTCTTCCTTCTCCACATTAATTTCTCTTTATATTTAACCTTTAGATTTCAGGGAAAGGAGTATAATGTCTCTCAGCAGGATATCGTTTGATTTCTGCTCACAAGAGAGGGGCTTGTTATACTTCCCTCACAAAGTGCTTGTGATTTATGAGCTATTTCTCACTTAAGGGTTAAGTATGTTATCTCCTAGCCCAAATATCCTATATTAGCAATAGAGCTGATTACTGCCGTTTGTATCAGTTGTTGGGATCCTTAAATAAAATGGAGAGCAGCTTGTTGGAAATCCTCATTTCATTGAAAAGCATGGTTTAACTTTAATAGGGTTTGCATATATATCGTAAATCAACTCTGAAAAAGGAGGACCTTTTTTTTTTCCCCTCCATCTGATTGTTTTACACATTTCAACAGTGTGTAAAAACACAGCCTGTCATTGTTAATTTTAACCAAAGGGAATTACTTTTTGAAAGGCTGCAGTCATGATTAAATGGAAAAGGTGATCAGTAGTGTAAATTTGGAGCTGATTAAAGGCAGTCAGCTCAGATTCTTTATGCAAAAGGGAGATGTAGATTAGGCTGGCTGCTTTTGCCACCTAGACAGCATGAGCTCTTAAGCACACCCGATGCAGAAAACTTCTGGAACATTTGCTTTAGGTTTTAGCACAAGGGCAAACCTGAAACATGAAGTTCATAGTTTGCCTTGATCCTCCTTCCCAGTTGTGCAGAAACCAGCTCACTCAGTCTTTCCAGCTCTCACTAAGAATGGCATGGCCGTAACATCTAGCCTAGTCTTCGCTTCTTTAAGAAATGTGGTATTTTTTCAAGCTGTAAGGTATGTTTTGTACTTCTTGGCAGCTGTGAATGCACTGTTCTTAGTATTAGGGAAAAATACCTTTTTTGTTTTGTTTTGTTTAAATGAGATGCCTATTACTAAAAGTTAAGGGAAGGAAACAAGTTAAAGGGAAGGATCATTCCTGACTCTGCTGTTATCTTATCTACAAAATTTACACATTTTCTATGTTTATACGGATAAGCACCTTTATCTCCACCAAAAGAACAGAAGGGACACCTGCAACATTTCAGACTACAGGGAAGGGACCTGGTTTCTGTCTTCGCATGCAGTTGGGTTTGCACGCTTCTTTCTGGGTGATGGTAAGGTAACGTTTTACAACCCCAATCAAGTGAGTCATTCAAACACTTGCTTCCCCCAAACTGCTAAGTCTGATGTCTTCACGCTAGATTGTTACCACCTTATTTAAGTTATCACCTACCTGTCTAGTCTGGATATGACAAACTTGGCAGAGATTTGGTCTGACGGAATGACAGTGAGATATTTTTGAAGAATGTATTTGACACCAGATTCAAAAAAGTGTTGGGATACTGCTCTAAGCCATTGTACCTTGTGCATTGTTTTTAGTAGAAGCCACAGTCCTAGGAGAGAGAGAGAGCTGTGCTTGCTGCAGCTACAGGAACGTTGGTGTTATGGGTGAGAAAAGGCACTGAGTTGCCTTGGTATCATGCAGTGTTGGATATGCTGGACAGAGCTGAAAAATTATCCTGCAAAACTGATCTCATGAGTAGCACCATGAAATTAGGAGTAAGATCTGTCTCATTTCCTTGATGCTGGTTCTGTGGTAAGATGATGATGGTGGGACAGTGTAGCAAGACTGAGTGAGAATGACTAGAAGAGTAGGTGCCCTATCCTGTTGTATTACAACATGTGTATATAAACTATTTTTCACACTTAATGAAACTTGTACATAATTTAGATTTTTAAATAATGCAGTATTTTTCCAAGGCTATGGACTGTAGACTTCACATCGCCACATGTGACCAAACCAACAGAAACTCTGAATAACGAGGGGTCATGGGCAGAAGGCTAACTACTGAGAGTAAAAGGCCACTATGATTACTTTGGTGATGTTCTCACAGCACTGAGCAGTTAACCAAAGCTCTGCCCCCAAAAGCCGGATTTAGCTAGACTTGTCCATTTCAACACAGTGAATCAGTCTTACAGTGCCTTGATCATTCTATTCTAAAAGTTGCATTAGCGCACAAGTTGGTCTCATTCTGATATCAAGTGTGAAATCTTGTTGTAGTCATTGAGAATTTTGCTAGGGAATGGAGGGGGGTCAAGAATGGGGTCAAGGATCTGGTCAAGAATTTCACCTTTTTTAATTATTATTATTATTTCTAGGTACATACAGTCAGGTATTGGCAAATTGACAGATTTTTATTTCATGCATAGCCTAAGATGCAAAGTATAAAGGAAGCTGGTATATAGCTGAAACCCTAGAGTAGAACTTACTTTAATTGAAAAGCAGTTCCAGTAGGTTTTTTTTCTTCTCTTCTAAGGAAGGGGGAAGAATTGTTTTCAAGCATTATTAAAGCTTTTTTTTTCCTCCCAGAAGCTAAGAAAGCCATCTGTGAAAACCTGTTTGCATGTTTGTTTTCTACAATAAAATGCAAAATACTTCTTCCTGTTAGCGGATTATGCCATATGTCACTCCCTGTAACAAAACCAGCATGTTTATTAATGAACCCAATCAGAGGCAAGGATTTAGAAAGATTTAAAGGAACTGAATTTTCCGTTCAGTGTTTTAGTGCAGGAAAACTTCTGGTCTGTTGTTAATGTTGTACTTGGAAAACTCAGGCTTTGTTTTTTGTGTGAATTTGCTAAATTGGCAATGGAGAGAGCAGGAGGAAACTCTCTGGGAAAAGAAATCACACTGCGATCCCTACGTTCTGTATGCATGAACCCCCAGCTGATTGTGATCAGCAGTTTATATGTGATTAATATTTAATTTGATTGGTATAGTTTTTTCTCCAGATAAGCTAATTAAGGAACTTGATGGAAAGGACACCCTTGTGCATTAATGTAGCAGCTTTTCAGTTTCTGTAGGGCAGACTAAACCTTCCTGAGTTACAAATGAGATGAATGCAGCTTTCTCAGCTGCACAGGGGAGAGAGACCTGAATTCTGTGGCTTCTTTTTCTGTCCCAGACTGTCTGAAATTTGGGCTTGGATGATTACTACTCTGCTGCGAACTATTTCATACACGATGAAGGTGATTGTGATAGATGGAAAGATAACCCGAGAGCTTATATTGGGCCCTTCAGATGTCAATAGACTGTGCACACTGAGAATCTGGTTACATTCATGGGAGTTTCTGACTTCTCACATAAGCAAGGTTTCCTAGCAAAAGGGTTCAAAGCTTGCTTTTGCACATAGGCTTCAGCACACCAATCAATACTCATTTTATCTTTAAACTCAAATACTGCCCTCACTGATTTAGATCTTGTTATCGTAGAGATCAGCTCAGGCACTTGGTCTGATGGTGCTGATGGAAGGGAGATGGAGCATTTAACCTCAGGGAGAATTTCTCACTTTATTCCACCAGTACCTAGCATCATTTGCAGAAGGGGAGTTTGGGTTGCCTTGTGAGGATGTTTGTCCCTTCTTCTTAGTAACAGTGGATTTATGATGTTTTTGGTATATGTTCTTTGGAGTATTCCAACACCTTGAGAAAACATAAAAGAAGTAATAATAGTCCGATTTTTCATGTGTGCTATGGCTTCCAGGGCAATCACTAGTGAAGCATGAATGCCAGGTCTGTCCTCAGGCAGTGGACCGGAGGTGGAAGTCTATTAGCTGGTTCAGAAGGTAGAAATACAGTTGACAGTGGTGAAGTTCTTGTGCTGAGACTTGGCTGGCCACTTATTGGGGGAGGGGGGTTATTATAGTAGCGTCTTCAAAATTCGTATCTTAAATATGCAAGGCAGAAAAAGGTGCTTATTTGCTCATTAGATATATTTACTAATCCTAACCACAATACACTTTCCTATGTGTACTTGGTGAAGACCACAGGAATGAAATTCCTCTTAACATTCCTGCAGCTTTCTTGAATCTATTGAAAGGCTTAATAATTTAGTGTCTTTCTCAAAGGCATAATTCATCATGGGAGAAAATACAGAAAAGTAAAAGTGACCTTTCTGAAAGGTCAGCTCATGTTTATGCTACAGAAATAGTCATGAGTACCAGTTTGGAGCAAGGGTAGGCTGTCCTAAAATAGCATTCCATTAATTGTTTAATCAGCCCGTGCTTGTTATACATTTGACATATTCTGTAGACAAATCAGGTCAGGGTAGCAAGCGATTCAAAGAAACAGGGAAAAAAAAAAAAAAAACAACCCAGTGAGCTTTGGAAAACGCGCCTCTGACAAGAATAAAACCCCAGAACAAGCAAACTCCTTGCGCCTGGGAGACGAAAAACCTGACAAGGTTTCTCCAAGGAGTCCAGGACTCTGTGATTCCCACCCATTTGCTTCAGATGCACCAACAAATATCTGTTGGCTCAGGGGCTGTCTCTTTTTCTCGCTTTTTGTTAGCATGTGTCTATTGTGCTAGTGCTCTTTGTAATCTCTTCAGCTGCAGGACTTCAGTAAGGGCCTGTATCCCACCCCAAAAATACTATGCCGAAGGAGAGTGGTGTTTGGTACGATAGCCTCTGTACTATCACAAATGTGCTAAAACATTGTGTTGCAACCTTCGTCTCCGCAGGACTCTTGTTCTCTTTGGGAGCATGAATAAAATGCATCCCGGTTTATGAAGGCAAAACCAGTGTCACAGAGGCAGACTATAGCTTTTAATACAAATTGTTGACTTCATGATTTCAGTAGACATGCCCTGAAGGAGAGTGTCTGTGCAATACGCCGGATCCGAGAGAACGAATGGACTTGCAGAATTTTGTTCGTGTACTGTTTTCAGCAATACTCTAGTATCCAGTTCTCTCCTGTCTGCTTAAATGCCCATCGGCTTATTTTTCTCCCGCGCAAGCCAGCCCGCTCGAGCTGCCCCCTCCTAGCTCGTGCTGCAGCTTGGCCTCTGAATGCTCCTGCCGCGCTGTAGGGAATCCTGTTCCAGGCACCTGAACTTTGTCAACTCTCCAGTTTGGTTTCCCAGATGAGAAATGAGCTGGCAGCCCTAAGTGTGGCTAGGGAAGTTGCTAATTCCTAAGGGCTAATGTTGAAAATGGGGAACGTGCGCAGTCATTCCTCTTGACCATCAGCGCTGAGCGCTGGTGGCATAAAGCGGGAAGCCTTTTGCATCTCGTGCATGGCAAAGCAGTGTTGTTATTCTGGCTGCATAGCTTGGCTTGTTATTGAGCACATGCTTTGCAGATTAGCCTGTTTGTATAGCCAATCGAACATGTGCTCCATTAAAAATTAAAACATCCTGTTTTAAGGATGGAGCAGGAGACATCAGCTGCCACTGTGTAGCAGACATGGAAAGCCCCCAGAGCCCATTACCATAGGTTACAGCAAATGTTAATCAGTGCCAATGCAGTTAAATAATGCAGTTCGTGCAGATGGCAGCTACTACATCTACTCACAGATGTGTCCTCGAGTCCCCGAGGTTGCTGTATCACAGGAGTTGTCGGGAACAGTCAGATCTGATGCTGACTGTAGGTATCACCTTTGTGTTTATGCCACATATACCAGCCAGAGGAAAAACGGCAATCGATATGACAGGAGAAATAGCACAGAAGCACACCAGACAGTAGCACGGGGCAGTACCTGAGCTAAAATATAAACAGTAAAGAAATCTGTGTCCTTCACAGTCTATTATTTTTTTCTGCACATACACAGCAGTGTCTTAGATAGCATCATTAAAGATCTGAATCCACAGCTCAGCTTTTGAACTTGCGGGTATCTGTGATCCTTGCATATCGTTATAGTCATACAACATGTACGGGAGGGCAGAGAGCAGAAATAATGGCCTGCTAGTCAAACTTTATTTTGGATTATTGTATTCATCCTGCTTGTTTCTGCAGAATTGACTTGTAGCTGCGATTATAACATTACTCAGATCAGTCTTAAGTCATGATTAAATACAAGTATCCTCTGCTAACTAGCCATATTGTCCTACCCCAGGTGAAGTAATTTATATACCTTTTGGGTTTGGGTTGTTGATGCTCAGTGTGTTTATAAAGTGCAAGTGTATATAGCGAGCAGGAGTTTGGGCATGAAAGCTGTGCTGTAAGTATATATATACTTTTTCAAAGATATGGCATGCTGCATAATAGCAGGAAAAACTGTTACAAGTCAAGAAGCTACAATGCATCTATTTTTCAAATCTTGTGGCATTGTTTATCTGTTTGTATTTCAATTATGTTTCACTGGTAAATGATCATTTTCCCAAATCTGTGGATTTCTTGCATCATAATGTCCCTTTTTCCTTTTAAAAAAAAAGTTTGGTATGTATGTATATACATTTTGTTCAAGTGGAATAGCTTTAAAATGCAATTTTTTAATCAGTTAAGCACTTGGCTTTCTCTCAGGTTTGGCTTAATTTGTTGAGGGCATCACCATTAGATCTCCATTGCTAAAATACATAGATTTGAGGTGTTCCCCTTTCATCAGGACCTCGCCATTATTTTGGGTGCAGATATCTCGTCTGCAACACTCAGCGTTCAACGCTGTTCATCATGATGGCTCCATTTGTGTTTTATGTAGAAGACAAGCTTAAAGCCAACCATCTGCAGTGAGCCTTGGTTGAGACATTTGGTTTTTACAACCATCTGATTTTTGAACCTGCCATAAGACTGTCATACTTTCCTCTCCTGTTTTGTTTCCCAGCCACACTGAATAAAACACAGTCACCATTACCGTGCTCTTGTATTCTGCACAGAGCCTCTATTGACATGATTGGAAACTGTACCAGTGCAATGAGGTTAGTATCGCGATCTAAAAGCATAATACATTTTAGTTGTTTAAGTTTCGCTCTCAAGGCTATAAGCTGGGACTTGGGACTCACAGGACTCATTTTTTCCTCTGTAGTTTCATCTTTTAACCATGAATTGTCGGATGTACAGTGCAGAATGAGTGTTCTGCTGTGACCATGCTGCTGTCAATTAATAATGGACTGTATCCAAAGTTTATCTGTAGCAATCATTCATACCATCTGGCAATACAAATTAGATGAATTTGAAGGCAGGCTACAAACAGGCATGTTGTTTTAGGGACTGCCATAATTATATCTATCAAATATAGAGACAAAGAATGTATTTAATGCATTTTTAAATAGCGTGTTGGGATTGATATCCCCTCGAGAGTGAGCTCCGTTTCCGCAGAAGCAGCGTAGTGTAGCGGTTGTGTAGCCTTTCCGTGTGCCTGTTTCAGCAATGCTCCTGTCAAGAACGACATCTTTGGGAATGGGCAGGGGATTATTTTCCTTGCCTGTTCTGGCCCTGGCCTCTTTCCCACAGCTGACAGCAAGGATGTCAGACTAGGAACTGGCCAGAGATGATGATGAACCAGGCACAGGACAGATAGAAATGTCTTTAATATGTCACTGGCCCAAAACAGAGTGAAGTTGCTGCACGCATAAGATAGCAATCCGATAGTAGTTTATAGTATTTTAAGCCTGCTTACTACTGCCTCGCTTTGTGGGCTAGATCCATCGTCCTCACCATGTCTGGGCTCCCATGTGGGGTCCCCGTGGGAGGACAGCACTTCTGGCTGCGTCACAAGAGCCACCGTGGGGCAGAGAGTCTGTGCAGAGATGGGTTTGGGGCCTCCAGGTTAGGCCAGATCTTCTCCCAGAGAGAGCTGTGTCTCGCGGGAGGGTGGCAGGCTCCTGAGCAGTGCGTTGGCTGGGGGTGAGCGTTTGTGTTGTGCCACCTTGCTTAACCAAGCTGAAATGACCAAAGTTTTGGTTTCCGCGCACGTCCCTTGCCTGTGCCTGTGGGACGTCCATCTCATTGCCACTGTATCTCATGTAAAATCGAAGAAAAGACCTGCAAATGGAAGAAATGGGAAACATAATGTATTCTCATCATTATAGAGGGGAAACCGAATGTGTATTTCTGCAGTAAAGCAGGTGTTCTGCCCTAAAAATGTATTCATAGACTATTGAAGGCAAATGGTCTTGGCCTATTTCATATCACTGCTACATTTTCCCCAAGTATAACTACAGCTTGATCAAGAAAGTTGCTTACAGAAGGAAATGTCAGCATTACTCATAAGAGATACTTCCTCCTCGCTATTTCTGCTAACTATTCTCTGCTTAGCTTTCAGATAAACTGTTGTGATATGAGTAAGTTCTTTTGAATTTCAACAAAAGAGTAAGTTATAATATGCAAAACCACTGGCAATCTTGGAGTCATTAGCTTAACCTCCTCTGTGATAGGATTTGAGATTGCTATTTGATTTTTCGGGTTTTTTTCCCCTCTCAGTATTTCTTCCCTGACAATTTTCAACACTATGTAAATTGTTCAGCTTTAAGATTTCGACATACATATGAATTTCAGTGTTTTAAAACACATAGAGCATTTCCAGAAGTTCATTCAACACCTTTTGGTTTATTCCACTCTTTCACTGCTATTTTGCTACTAGTATCCCAAGTTTATGCTTGAGTATGATAGTATTTATATTTACCTAGTAGACTAGCCTGTGTTGGCAGTTAGCGCTGTATGTATAAAATGAACATTTAGTTGCTTTTTAAAATTTTTTTTGTTACTTCTTTGATATGAATTGATAGCAATATTTCTGAAGCAATTCTCTTTAGTCAATGAAAATCTGTGACAGCGGGAAAATTCTCTCTTGATTTAATATACATAACGTCTGCATTCATCTGGTTGAAGAAGCATCATGCACAGACCTGGAGGCAGCGGGTATATGGGGTGCACGCAGAAATCGGGGAAACTGCTAGGGCAGTGCTGCTGCTGCTCGGAGGATCCCGTGATTGGTAGGACGTGTCCTTACCTATGGCTCGAACCCTTCCCCGAGGAGCCCCCGTGCACTTTCTCCAGCGAGAAAGCTGCAGTATCCATGGCGAAGGCATTTTAGCAAAGCCTGGGAACAAAGCGACCGCGCGGGCTGAACTTCCCTCCCTCGAGAACGCCGGGTTTCCAGTCTATTTAGGGCCCTGATCCAGTATCACTGAAGGCAGCTACAACCTTTTTACTGATTTCCGTCAGCTGTGAATCAAGGTCTAAAATCTTCGGAAATGTTCGTTGTTATGCTACATGTCTAATTTCGGCAGAGGTGGAGTTACAGATGAGTGCTAAATGCCTCTTATGTCTCCATTGGTGTCATACTTTATGCTTTGCCATGTGTTTTACAACCAGCAACAAGAGCGTGATTGTAAATAGGACCCATTAAGCTTGTTTGAGCTTATACTCATCGACTGCATTTTGGAAGGGGCTTTCACTGCTTTTTTTTTGGTTAGGGGTTTAAAGGAAAATCAAGCTGGTATTGTGAACAAAAAAAAAAGCCCTTCCCTTGGTTCCCCTTAAGCAGAGTAGTTAGTCTACATCAGTTTCTGGTTCCTGTTTGCACTGAAGCTAGCAGTGATTTCAATTTGCCAGTAGCACTTCTGCAGTACTGATAGGGTAGATATCAAGCGAATTATTTTTATTAGGTCAAGCCTAGTGCGACCTAGCTTGCTGCTAAAGGCAAGCCACTGGGAATAGTTCAGAGATGTCGCTGTATCGTTAAGTTTCTTCCTGTAAAACTTTTACTTTCCATCAATCAGTTAAAACAAGGAACGTTTTCTCTCTGTATTTGCCAGTCAGTCCAATGAGCAGGTAGATGATAATATATGAATTCCTTAAGTACTTATATACATGCATATGCACACAGATAAACATACATAGATAATACATACATAAAGCTGCATATATACATGTATTCTTGTAAGTAAACTTTTTTTTATGAGTTATATATTGTTTATTTATAAGTGACTTTTTAAATATTTGTGCTTCCATATATGGATGTAGATACAACCTTTACATGGTTGGACACCTAAACATGCAGTTCCAGTAGACCATCAGAGTACTCATTAATGGTTGAAATTCCCATCTTAACCAAAGTTGCTCTGTAAAGCACGTACCTTACCCAGTGTGCACATAAGCCCTAGTTAAAGTCAGCATAAATACTTGTTTGGTTAGTATTCAGCAAGCTTCACAAGTTACACTTCCATATGAAGAGCACAAGATGCTGTCATATACGTGTATGTTTTAAATTCATAATCTTTAAGATGCAATCGAATTGCATGTAGTCTTCTTTCGCTTGGTAAGAAGCCAGATTCTTAGGTAATCTGTATTAGGGAATTTCAAAATGTAATTAAGAATTGGTCAAAACTCGGGTAAAGTTCTTGGCATTTTGCTCTTCATTTGTATGTATATAGGAAAAGCATACATTAAAAAAAAAATTTTGCACTGGGAATTCACAGCTTCAAGGTGACTTGTCAGAGATGATGGATTCCTTAAAATACCTCCTATTCTTTCATCAGCAAAATAACTGTTAAGTTTTTAAAGTATTAATCTCTTACGTGCGTGGCACTGCCGTGCTGCTAGGTGAAAAGGTTTAACTGTTTTCCAGTGTTTAAGCATCGCTGTCTTATCTTCAGAGCTAACTCAGCATGTCTGAAGTCCTGGAAAGCAGATGATTGATCAAGGAATTTAGGGAACAGCTCCCTTGACAAAGCCGGGGAGGATATTTCCTAAGAGGGGCAGTGGGAGTGGGGGAAGCATGAAACTTATTTAACAAGCAAGTCTTGAGTTGTGTAATCTGCATAATATATCCACTGGCATTAAGTCTGTCATCTTTGCATTGCATTTCTCGTGCAGATTTTGCAATAGCTGTCTTTCACTGTCGGCTCTAATAAAGAGCGTTGGTCAGCCTGAATTCCCTGGGAGCGCAGAGTTATGTTTTGTGAACTACATGTGCCTGAGGCCTCTCATGCATGATTTAAACTGCTTTGTAAATGTCAATAGGTGGAAAAGCATTAGATCCCTTGTAGATTTCCCCAAATCCTCAAAGATGTGTATACCATGTATAAACCATGCTGGAGTTTCAAGGCCACTGCAATCTCTACACCTGCCTAACTGTGGGTTTAAGGTATTGCCAGAAGCAAAATACCGGTGTATACATGATTTGATCCAACCGGCCAATGAGACCCTTTATTAAGGAAACCTTTGCTCCCGTGGAAGGTCCCCTGTGATATTAAGTGGGCACACAGCATAAATGTTACATGTCCTTCAAACTTTGTTGCTTTGTGCTGTCTTTAAAAAAATAAAATAAAATACATTTCTGCTTTGTCTGTTGAATCTGCCTTTAAATGGAGGACAAACTCAGCCACAGGAAAGACTCACGTTTCTGTGCGCATTGGGGCAGAGGTGGAAACAGAGCTTTGTAGGTTATGAAAGAAGCCAGCTTTTAATTAGGAGTGCACTGTCTATTGGCAGAAACCACTGACTATATGAAATAAATAAGAATCTGGTACTAATGAGAAACTGCGGGGGACTTGGATGGCTCAGGGGACTGGTAATGTAGGTCACTGGTTTGCAGCCACACTAGAAGCCATTGCCATCTGATGCCTGCTCAGTAACCTGCAAGGAATGAGTCCGCTGGGTGCCAGCCCAGTTTCTCGCAGGCAGGTGCACACATCGCGAAGCCACCGTCGCGACTGGCTGCACCCCGAAGGGTGTCTCGGTTCCTCAGCCAGCCACCCAGCCCAGGTACGGCTCCTCCGGGTCAGGCCGATGTATGCTCAGGAGGCCCCTGCGAGGAAGGTAGCACGGGCGCTGTCTGGTTCGCAGTTGCGTGGGGGGAGCCGGCTGCTAGGGTTGCCAATGAGGAACAGCTCGCGAGCGCTAAATTAGCTGAGAAACACATTGAATCGAAGTATTCAGCTCTTAGTGAAGTGCATCACTGTGGTCAAGGGTAAGCGTGACATGCGGATACTGGTAAATTGCTATTTTGAAACTTATGGGCTGGTTCTCTGTAGGAGACAGGATACTGCGCTAGATGGACCTTTTGTCTTGTCCAGTACATCCATTCGTATACCTTGGATTACCTGAGGTGGGCTCTCTGTGTTTCCTTAGCAGTCTAAAAAGTTAATATCAGGAATCTGTGTAGTCCATGCTTTGTTCTTTTAGTTAACCTAAACTGTTTGTATTATGCCAGCGTGTGGGAAAGGTGTGGTCTTCTCCTGCATGGAAAGCAGAAGGGCTCCAATGATCGCCTGTCTGTAATGTCAGCTGCTACCTGTACAGCCAGTGTCTGTAGGGCACTATGCACTGTCCAGCTGTGCTGCATGCTGAGTCTTCCCGGGGCAACATCCCATTGCTTGGGACTTGTGCACTGGTGCCATGTACTAATTGGGCAGCCCCTGTGCCATTGAGTCACAGATGGAGAAGACCACAGGAGGCAAATGGTGATGCTCTGTGGTAGCACCTGCTAACTTGAGATGTGCGTTGGGGTTCGGAGCGAGACTCCAGCTGTCGCTAACCAGACTGAGCATAAGATCGTGAATGTACTTGTTCCTCTTTCGGGATCATCAACAGTAACATGCATAGGCTGATAGAATAGCAGATGACCTTTCCTGATTCAGAATTATGATAAAAACCTTGCTATCTCCTAGTCTCTACTGCACAGATGATCCAGGTCCCCATGTCCTTTGCTGCTGTAGAGAAAAAATGGGACCTTTGTGGACCTTTGTTTTGCCTGCCGTAGTCTCTGATATTACCTGACAGCTCAGCAATGATATAAGATCTACCGCGTTTTTCTCACCTTACTGGTTTTCTATTGCCTTGGTTTGTGATACTGCTCTCTGTTCCTCTCTACTAAGCTCCAGGCTGTGTTTCCAAAGCTGTTTGCAATTTTTCAGATATACTTTTTTTTTTCAGCGGAAACTTCTGAGAGTGATGAATGGTTCCTTGAAGAGCTGATACATACTGCAGAGTGCTGGTCAGATCATTTATAACTCCTTGATGTCCAGTAGCTGAGCTTTGCTATCACCATGGCCCTTGGAAGTCACACTTGTAACATCCTGGCTTGAGTCACTTTCAAAGTTCAGCCATTCTGGCTGAAAGCTTGTTTCACATGTATAATAGCTATCAAATGGAGAGGCTCCCATTTTATCCCAGCATGTATTTCAGCCCTGGGATTCCCGAGGGAATGGCTGGCTTTCTGCATGCGCTTTGCACAAAGGTGACTTTGGTCTATGTGACTACGGTGACTTTGTGCTCGGTTGCTTCCAACATCTTGAGGCCCGAGCACTTTCTTACACATAATATCCTTTTCAAATGCAGCCATTGCTGTTGCCGGAGGTTGACAGCTCTTGCAAAGGCGTGCCTGCCCATAAAGCTTCTCCTGCCACTACCTTACATCATAAGGCAGCGTTTCCTGATCTCGCAGGAAGTGTATGCCGCTGGTTTCGGAGACTAAACATTGCATTTGCTGTTCAATATTGGTGGTTATCCTTCAGTGGCTCATGGAGACAGGCAGAACTGCTATTTATAGATTTACTTTCTGCCTCTCTAGTTCAGTGCAGTCAGTCCTGACACACTGTCCCAGTAATCTGATCAGCCATGCTGCTTTTAAATGAAGGGCTAGGCCTTGGCCTCTGTAGAGAGGGTGACAGCTGTCAGATACAGATAGTAGGCTACAGATCCTGGCTGCTAAAACCCACTCATTCATTCCTGTTACAGATCATTGCCCACAGCTTGAAACCATGCTTTACAGTCCGCCGATTAGCTGGCAAGAGATCTACATACTGTATTAGCAAGGTCAGCCAGTGAGATAAAGGCTAAAACCTCAAGCCAGCTGAACTATTTTTAAGCGGCTAGCCACATGCGCTGGCCGGTTGTTTATTTTCTTCCCTGCCCCATTATATCATTCGCATACAATGAGCAAAAAATAGACAGTAAGACGACGTATTGCTGCGGATTGGCCTTCTCAGTGCAGCCCGGCGGTAGCAGGGCACAGATCTGCCTGGGGAAAGGTCAGGCGCGCCACTGCTAACTCGCGCTCGGGGACCTGAGGTAATTCCAAATCCCTACGTGTCTTCTTGAAATAGGAGAGTTGCTTGCTTTTGCAGGACAGCATGATAAAGCTCGGTTTGGAGTTACTGTGGTTCTACCTTTTGGGAGACATTGACTCAGAAAATTGAGTCCATACCTGAGCGCACTTGAGGTGTGGGAAGGGGAACGGGTCATCTCCCTTCTGTTTCCAAATATGCATATTTTGGAGACAACAAGAGTACTTGGGTTTAGATATGGATGTTTTGCACTGGGCTGTTCTTGAATTAGAGGGTTTGAGATGCACACGCTAGCATTTGGAAAGCAAATGTGATATCTCTCAAGGAGAGAGACAATGTAAGAGCTAAAGAACACCATGAAACATCTGTCTTCTTGCTCTATCGAAAAGAAAAAGGCCTCATCCCGTTGTTTCACCCTGTTGCTATTCTTACTTGCCAACTTCAGCTTGTATACTTTGAACAAGAAGTATACAGTTTTTGTTTCAAATATGTGGAAGCGCTTTCGTGACCCAGCCGAGCTGTATGTCAGTTGGCCTGATGGAGGTTATTTTCCTTTCTGTGTCCCTCCAAGTGGTACCTCCAGCACCGCTCGCTGAAATGTCCCAAACTGAACCGTGCCTTACAATTCTGTGCAACGCCTTTCTTGAGGTTTACTTTTAGTGCACCTATTGAAGAACGAGAGTTTTTGTTTCAGAGATGATGTGAAGGAACAAAAGTTGGCCGCTAATCGGATGGCATGTGATAAAGCCAATTTTGGCCTTGCGCTGGTGTATACCCACACTCACTCCATTGAC